>NW_010165775.1:0-21991 GCF_000695765.1 Mesitornis unicolor | reverse complement strand
ATAACTCTTATAGAGTTGTCTTGGAGTCCTGAGGTCGTCTTGCATAAGTCTACATAGTCTTACCAACTTACGTAGCATGCAATCTTTTAAAGCATAAAATAAGGAAAGACAATACTGAATACACAACTAGAGTTACATGGTTCATCATAATATTCATACTGAAGGTAAAAAAGTGAGCAGAAGCACTAGCAGAATGTAAATACATGTCTCTAGCACAAGCAAGAAGAGAAGATGAAGACAGATAACAAAGTCCTATTTAGTATGTGTGGCTTGGTTTACTGACCAAAGTGTATAGATAGCAATGACTGTGCAAAACAAAAAAGTATATGTTTAAGTTACACTAATCAGAGAAGTACCAAAAATTATCCAGGATATTTGAGGTTCCCAAGGACTCAGAAAACTGCTTGCTAACAATAATTTATCCAAAAAAGGGAAAAAAAAAAAAGGCAGTGTTTGGGGAATTGTTTTGTTTTACTTTTTTTAATGCTAATGACAAAATGGGAAAACTTTGAATGGTAAGTTAATGAATCCTCAATTTTTTTTCCACCATAAATTGCATTATTGTGAAAAACCACATCCAGAAATTTTTATTATATTCATTATGCACAGACACTGGCTAAGACTTCATTTCAGGAAATGGTTTATATCCTTGTTTTACCTATGAGCTGGAGCAAACCTCTTGGGTGCTTCAGCTTCCTCATCTGCAAAGAGACGTGATTAAATTGTTTTATGTGGTGGCTGAGCTAGTGATGAAAAGCAATACATGAAAACAAAGTGTTATTATAAAAGTAAAAAAAAAAGTGTAAGTTATAAAAATACATTTGGCACTAGGTAACTTCTTGTTTTCTATGATTCACATGTAGTAAGCTTATTGTTGTAACCACAATAGTGGAACTACACGGTAAGGGAGAAATTACTCAATACCTAAAATATGATTAAGCAGTTACATGATAAGGAAAGAGCAAATTTTCTATCAAATACTACCTTGATCAATTAATTGTAAATTGCTTATTAGAACTATTTAGAAATATGTAATTTTTTAATTTTAAAATTATTAGAAAATATAGGATTAAACAGAAGAAAAATATTGCATAGGATTTCGCAATGATCCATCCAGTGTCTGGTAAGATTCAGATTTTAATTTCTGAATGAAAAATAGGGAATGATCTTACTAAATTTACAAGTTACTCCAAGACGGAGGGGCTGCATGTACGCAAAAGCTCAGGATAGTAATTCAGAATGTTTTACTTGGAGCTACAGAATGGAAAATGAGGAAAGCAGTTGTCCTGGTTTGAGCTAAATAGAACTAATTTTCTTTTTAGTGATTTTACTTTTCAGCTCAGTCTCTTCTAAGTGGCTGAACTTGCTGAAACTAACTGCATGTTTTTCCAGACAGTGTGTACTTCTACAAGTGACAATAACAAGGCCACTGTCTCACCATGGGTGCCATATCTGCACCTACAAGGAAGAGCAGACGCAAAACTGACCAACTGGGTATTCCATCCTACATACATAGTACTCAGTATAAAGCTGAAGAATCATGAGTGTCTTGACCCTTTCCTTCCTTCTCGGCCTCTTCCCTCCTGCTTGGCTCTTCTTCTCCTGCAATGGCCTAAGTCCAAGCAGAACCCTGCTAGTTCATGTGCCTCCGATTCTGATCCGTGTGTTCCTGAATCTAGCTCCTGCATCCTGCTACCAACTGCTTCTGGGTCCAGTTTGGGACTTTTCCAGTGCCCTGCTCCGCAGAGCCTCTGGTGACGTAATTGTCACTGGGGAGGGTGTGGGGGAAGGATTTTATATTGGCTTCATATATATATTTGTACATATTTGTATATAGTTCATTATTTTCCTATTTATGTTATTATCTCATGGTATTAGCATTATTGTTTCATCAAATGTGTTAGTTTTATTTTCCAACCCATAATGTCTCTCTCCCTTATTCTCTTTTCCCTTCCTGGGAGGGGAGAGGGGTTAATAGAGAGCGTCTGTCCAGGATTTAGTGGTCAGCTCAGTCCTAAACCATGACAGCAATTCAAAGTACCTCGAACATATAAAGATTCAAAATGAGGATGGAGGATGGCTACTCACATAATTGTTCGAAGAAAAAAGACATGAGTTACCTAAAGCTGCACACAAGTCAGCTGTGTCACACTGTTACAGAGGAGAAGAAAAATACTTGCAAAATGTAGTGAAAGCAGTCTTTTTGTAAGATATTAAGTAATTCTTGAGACTTCCTTGGAATCTGCTGCTTCCCAAAGCATTCTGGGTTTGGATGCTGTGTTTCAGGAAGGTATGAATCAACTGCAGGGAGCCCAAAGATGAGTACAGAGAAATAGCAGAGGTCTGGAAAATGTGATTGATGAAGACATATCAAAGGCATTGCAGCAGGAGACAGTGGTCTGCAAATGTCTCTAAGTTAGTTATAAAGAAGAAGGGAATAAACACTTTCTTGTTGTGTGTGGGACCAACAGAGAATAGCCAGCTGAAATGGAGGAAGGGAGATTGAGATTGGATTCAACAAGGCACAGAATGACTGGAAATGAATGCTGAGGTAAAATCAATTTCAGTCCTTGCAGTTTTAAAAACAAAACAAACCCCCAATCTGATGTAACAGATCCTGATTTTGAGTGGGAAATGGTCATCATGACATCTTGAGGTAGTTACCAAACCTATGATCTGTGATTTTTATGTTCATAAAAACTGGTAAGAACTATGAATCTGAATTAACTCCATTGAAGTAATTTGAGTCACTACAGTTTTATATTAATGAACCTGACAGCAGAAACTGGCCTAAAATAGCCAGAAGTCCACATACTTTTTTCTTCTCATTTCCAAGTGGATGTTCTTGAGTTCACCCCTACCTTTGCTACAAACTTGTCCCTCCAGCTGTTCTGTCCTACTGTCTGATTTCAAGAAAAGAGCAAGAATTTGTAGGAATATGCTGCATGCTCAGGGGAAAAAAAACTTACTGGGGTTTTTCTGTATTACACACCTGCAAACAGTAGGATTTGACAGCTTTGATTTCTTAGAGATCTGTAAGTGAATGACAACGATCAGTAACTGTTTCATTTGCAATTTCAGTTCACTTCCAGGCATTGAATGGTTGGGAACTGAGGCATCTAGGAGCCCAAATTGCCTTTTTGTGGGAGGGCCAGGGAGCCTAGCCACCATCACTGAATGGTGTCCAGTGGATCACTAAATAGGATGTTCAATGGACAACTTGACTGTGAAATATATTCTTAAAGTGTTAGTGATGTCTCTTATTTTATTCTGCTGTAGATTGGTTTGGAGAAGGAGTGATAAGCAGCACACCTTTTTTATCCTCTCTTTATAACTATCTCCTGCAAATTTCAGGCAAACAATAAAAATCAGATGGAATGCAAACTTAGTAAAATATTTTCTTGTCCTTTGTGTTATTATTTGCTTTTCTCAAGAGCTCATGCTTTAGTTATGAAACTTCTCAAGGGAAAGGAAAAGACAGAAAAAGTTGTGCTGCTAGCTATTTTTATGTATTCAAAGTAAATTTCAATAGACATTTCTAATGGGAAGTTTGAAAATATGATCTGTTGCAAGAAAGCACTGTAAAATCATCTGAGAAAAGCTCAGAGAGAAAATAATTTAGTATATTAACAGAAATTCTACACTCATCTAACTTTTGCTGCCAGAATAAATCAATCACAGCGAAGTGTAGGAAGATCTCACTGAAATGACAGCAATGACACACAACCTCAAATTTAATCACTTCGACTCAGAACTCCTTCGGTCCAACTTATAATTTACTTCCTCTAATGATGGCAGAGTGGATAATATTTTTTTTTCAACATAGATTTGTAGCTTTTTATTTGGTAACTTGAATGGAGCAATTTTTAGCAAAACAATCTTATAAGCTTTTAAAATGCCAGTTTTGATAAAACCTCAAGTATACTCCCCTGTTGAAAGGCAGATTGAGATGCTTCATTATTGTTATGTAGGAAAATGTTGTATGTCCCAATTGACCTGCTAGAGCTAATAAATACTCTTTTAAAAGACCAAATTATTGTCTCTTATCAGCAATTTAGTATCATTTTGAAATGTGAAAGAAAGCAAAATGACTGACTGATTCTGGGTCCTGTTGTTACCATGTAAACAGGACATAACTTTTGTTATTGTTATACTGGCTTTAAAAACTTTTACACTTGAAAATTTAATTAGTAAAGTGAAGTATTTTTCTGAAATGTAGCTAAATAGACTAACACCTTATTGAACAGATTGTTGTGTGTATTCAATTCATAGCTATCTGCTATTAACATATATTCTCAATTTTTCTCTTTTTTCAGATAAATCTTTTGAAGGATGCTAGGAAGAATCACCCATTTTTAAATACACACTGACAATACAAACAACTATGCTGGCCAAAAATAAGAAATATGGTGTGAATATTTGTCAGTTTTCTCCTAGAATGAACCTTCCATTAAAATTTTGTATGGTTTTATTTCTGAAACATTGCTTTCTTTATTAAAAATCTTGGGACAGTTTTTGAATGCTGCATTACTGTTATTCCCCACAGAGATGATCTAGGAGAGATCAGACCTCATGAACAACTTCCATACTTGCTTATCACAAAGGAAAACTGAGATAGTCTTCTGCTAGAAAGAATTATCTGATGACTATTTTCTATACCTACAGTGTTTCTTAATGGAAGAGACCCACACAGAATTATATTAGCTTGATAGTCCATCTTATGTAACTAAATACTTCTACATTTTTCCAATGGAATTAAAAACATTTCTCATTATTAAAACAGACCAACATTTTTCATTCTTAGACCTCTCTTTCCATCACTTGCTACTTCATTAAACTCAAACTGTCAAGGTAAGACTTTCTATATGGGTTAAATCTATTAGGCTTGCTTTCATTATCTTTTGTGAATATATTTAGTTATTTTAGAGAATGAGACCAAGGGAAAATATACTGTTAACTCCTTACTGAAATGTTAGGGATATTTTCTTAATGTGGCTCTCACTGTTATACATTGATGAGACTTGAAATTTAGAAACTTCTTCTGATGTTTTGCAGTAAAATCAGGCCCAAATTTGCCTTTGGTAAGGTCAGTTTGCACAAATTCAGTAGAAATTACTTATAGTTCATGCTGTATTCCCTGAAGCTCACACATGGACATGAGGTAGTTGAGAGCCTTGCATTTCCTTCAGTTGCATCTCTGAACATCTGTAACTAGGACCACCCACAACTGCTTAAGACTGCAGATTTCAGTAAGAAATGTAGGCTTTATCCATCCCCTGCTTTATGATTCTCCAGGACTGAGGAGACACCTCTGCATGTTCTCCACTCATGCCCTCTATTAGCATTTTTTTGGGAAACTGTCCCCCTAAATCTAAATCTCAGCATTACTGTTTAGCAGGTGCACTTAACCCTAGAGAAGAGACCATCACTCCTGTGAGCCCAGTGATATTGTTGGTAGGAGGCACAGGAGTGGTACAAAAAGCTGACTTGCCTATCCACGGAAAAGACAAGTGTTAGACCTGTGAGTGGGTGAAAGGGAATGGTGAAGACATGAGCTGCATTGACTGAAAGGAGAGGTTCAAGTCAGGGGCATGTGCTAGCACCCAGGGTTGTTCAAGAGATAGGGAGAAGCCGAGATGAGGCTATAAGATGCATTTGATAATGAGTTAGAAAAGGGAAAGGTAAAAAGTGGTAGCAATGAGGAAACAGAAATTTGGAGGAGAAAAGTATGAGTGTCTCGTTAAGAAAATTGGGGCTATCATGAGGCAGCTAAAGAGAGGACAGAAACTGGTGAAGTGAGGAGAATGAGACCAGAGGAAAGACTCAGAGTAGAGAGAAAAGATCATGGACAAGATAGAAAGATTTGGGTTTCAAGTTCAGTCTCCAGTACAAGCTTACTTTACAGACAGGAAGAGAATTCAGTGCTGCTTTTTTAAAATTCTGTTTTCTAACAATCCCATCCTTTCATGAAGGGCCAGAGAGAAATACAACCTACTGCTTTATTAGCTACTCTATTACTTCAGGTGACAGAAATTTATGTGGTGAATCAGAAGACACAACAGTGCCAATGATTCACATGGCTGTCAGTATAATTCAGTTTATTTTAAAAAAACCCAAAACAAACATAAAACAAAACTGACGAAATTTTACACATTCATGCATACATACATAAACTTTATATTAAAAGAATATTCTTTAACAGATAAAATTAAATTCATCACATGTGGGAAGAGCCAGAATAATTACTACACTTGTAAACTTAATTCATCTCTTTTTGTACGTTAAAACCATATATTTGGGGGACTTTTTCCACTGAATCTCAGAAAAAAACCCAAACTGATCATGCAGAAGGAATCAGGTCTAAGGATGAAACATGATGTAGTAATCATTTGGCAATGAGGGAAGATCTACCCACTGGTTCCCTTGTTCATTTGTGGCAGGAAGCAGTAAACACGTACTGACGGTTGCCTGTGAAGATCACTCTAACTGTATGTTCCTTATTTTCTGAGTGTCTGATTTAAGACATCTGTGGTCTAGGTTGCAGACTTGCTGTAAACTCATGGCTGCACATGAAGTCAATGTGAATTGTGCTGAAATACATGAATGCTATGCAATATTAGAGACAGACGTGATAAATCCCAAGTGCTTCAAGCTAAACTTAAAAGTGATAGTTCTTTAGACAACAACCTCTGTGTCTATCAGTTCCCATCTGTTTAAAAAAGATAAAAATAAAGCCTTTTATCATAGTGTTCTCAGAACACAGACGTTACTATTTATGAACCACTCATCTGTGAATATGATAAGCCCCAAAGAAAAACCCATGAGGAAAATCAGTTTGGCCTCTGTGGAGGTAGAGGGTGTTAAGCCAAATGCTACATAGCAGTGCTCATTAGGGCAGCATTGTGCATTCTGCATAAACCCTGTGCTACATACAAGGACGAAAACAACGAAAAAGAAAATTGGATTAGAATGCATAAGCAGAAAGTACATAAATGAAGATAACTTCTACTTTGATTCTAGCATTACCTAAGTAATAAGCAATTTAATTTACAATGTAGCTGCTGTTATTCTAACATAGTTTTATTTTCTATGTACAAACTCTATGAATGTAATGCTATACATCAGAAATGTTCCTTATTTTTGACGATTAGTTTTAATGGCAGACTATTGATGCAGGGAACTTATATTCCATTGTTTTGTGGCTCCGCAATGCAGGAATCCTTCATATATTTATGGAGTTAATATCTGTCTTGGAGTCAGAGAACCAGAGAGAGTGTTTATTGTTAAATTCACCTAAATTATTGTAATATTGGATGCTGATTCTTGTACTTTTATAAAACTAAGAATTTTAATGGGCATTTCTTGCATTTTTTCATTAAGTTTAAATAATTTCATTTATTTGCTTATATTAATAATATTTGCTCATATTCATTTGCTGAACAATAGAAGCTGAAGCACCTGTTGCTATTACTGTTTAAATTGAAAGAAATATTTTACAAGAGTGGATTGTTGCATACCTGTTTCAAAGAACATTCACTCACATTTTAAGTTTCAAATATTTTTCCTCATATCTATGTGCTATTTCATTAATAAGCCCTATGCAAAGAAATACAAGAATCATAGAACGGTTTGAATTGGAAGGGACCTCAAAGATCATCTATTTTCAGCTCTCCTGGCATGGACAGGGACACCTCCCACTAGACAGGAGTGCTCAAAACCTTGTCCCCTTGAATGCTTCTAGGGAGGGAACTTCCACAACTTCCCTGGGCAGCCTGTGCCAGTGTCTCACCATCCTCACAGTAAAGAATTTCTTCCTTATATCTAGTCTAAATCTATCCTCTTCCAGTTTAAAGGTACTACTCCTTGTTCTATCACAACATATACAAATAATCTTTAGCTCAATGGTTTACTGCAATGATTGTTCATCTAAAGAAAGCAAAGTCCATGCTTGAGAGAATGAGAAACAATTTAACACTCAAGCCATATCTCCTTAAGAAGATTGAAAGTCTAAAGATTTCTTCAATTTCTTGTAACTCCATTAATCTCCATGAAGCTCACTGGACAAGTGGGCAAAACATGCCCACTCTTTCATACTACAAGGCTTACTATTATCAAAAGTCGTTTCTGAATAGGATTGAGTGGTTATTTTTTAATTGGTACAGGTGTGTTCAGAACAAAATCATACAGAAAGGCATACTCAGCATTCATGTCAATTTACTGTCTCTAATGTCACACATTCTTAAAGTACATGTAGTTTCTCCTTCACATGCACATGTTTATTATGTTAGAAAGCCTAAAGTTTTCTCTCTGTACTGTTTCACAAACAGTGCCCAAGATTATTTTTTTTAAAGTTGATTGGTTTCCTTCTTCCCTGTTTTTGTTCTCTTCTATTTCATCAAATATGGTTTGGCAAAAACAGGTTAACAACAACATTCAGCATTCCAAATGACAAAGATCAGGCTTCAGCAAAGACACATGCTCTTTATGTTATCACACAGGTTTTAGATCACCTGCAAAGTATGTGATACAAAAAAACCCCAAAAACAAAAACAAAAACAAAAAAAAAAACAAAAACAAAAAACACCAAACCAAACCAACACCTCAGAAGTGTTTACAACTAGTGAATACTCAAGATACATTAAGAAGTTGGAGAGACGCAATATATATTCATCAAAATGCATCTTTAAATCACGCATATAGTCGAACAAGATGAGTTCTGCTA
Source organism: Mesitornis unicolor (assembly GCF_000695765.1). Taxonomy (NCBI): domain Eukaryota; kingdom Metazoa; phylum Chordata; class Aves; order Mesitornithiformes; family Mesitornithidae; genus Mesitornis; species Mesitornis unicolor. Next base: position 13,269 of record NW_010165775.1, on the reverse strand, counting down.
TCCATTGCTCCTATCAAAGGAACACTCTCTGTGAGTCTGCATTATATAATTCTCACAGTAACTTCTATAGTTAAACAAACCACTTAACACTTTTAACAGCGTACTTACATTGTGCCCTAAATCTCATGAGGATAAAAGTTATCTAGTGCTTTTTATGATTCTTATGGGGAGCAGTTATCTTGTAAGGATTTGCATTAATGCTGTCTTTACAAATTAGATTCACTAAATCTTTTTGTTTCAATATATTAATTGCACAGCTGACACTTCTTCCATGTGTTTTAACATATGCAGCAGCAGACAGTGGCTGTAGAAATTCCTAACCTTCTAGTTCAAAATGTTGTAGAGTGCAGTATTGACCCTTTCTTTTGGCTCGTTCAAAACTCCTCTTCAGTATCCTAAGTTGTGTTGCAAGTAGGCTGAAATAGATTAATAAATCACTATCTCTCTCATCCTCACTGCTGCCTCTCCTTGTGTTCTATTTTAGAGACTGCCCGTATTGCATTATCTCAAAATTCAGATGGAAGCTCTTGCAGGCAAAGGTCATGACTTCCTGCAAAATCCATTTCCCCTCTTCCCCTAAAAATAGTAATAAAAATGTATCAGGGACAGAGGAAAAACTGTTTTGCCATACATTACATCCAAATACACCTTCACTAAGCTAGCTTTCAAGGAAATTAGTTTTAATTGGTTAGTATGAATGGGAGACATACTCTGGATGATAACAAAAATCCTATGAGGTCACAGCAAGGACATAAATGAAGAGGGGAGAAATTCAACCAGTATCTCAGCAATGTCTTGCTTCCCCCTGCCATACAGTGCAGGGCACACTTCATCCTTGGCATGGACATGGTAGGATGGGTGCTCAGTTCTCATACCTGGTGCAGACCAAGGGTGCTTCCACCCTCAGATACAGAGACATCTTAGAAACCAAAATTTAAAGGACCGCACTCTGGCCATACAAATCAATACAGTATCATAACACAATACTCGCACAATAACACATTATTATATGGACTGTTGAAGGCAAGGGGAGAGGTTGCTTGTTTCCTTGATAGCCTCAAATTACTATCAATGGTCAAGTTCCTGTTTGATGCAAAATCAAGTATATATTCCTGCAAGAGGGAAGATTGAGTAATGGATGTTAACCCAGCAGTTAACCCATCATCGCTGGTTTCTTACCCCCGTCAGTGAGGTCTGCTACTACAGAGTCTGTGATCAATTTTAAATATAATTACCTAGTACAGGAATGTTTGAGATCTTAAAAAGTTCAGTTCCAAAGTCAGTTAATCTACAAAGTAGAAAAGGTCAGCATGAACAAACCAGGAGCAATAAAGTAATAAAATCCAACCCCATTAAGTGAGAAATTTAATAGAAAAACTAACATATACATGTGTTTCTTCATACTGTAAAACAAGAAAGCATGCCCTGTACTTTAAAACAATGAATCATGGCAGGACAATTTTAAAGCGGTAAAGGTACTAAAGAACACAGCTGCTAAACAAAATTCAATTTTAATCAAGTGATAAAGACCAAAACTTCCTGGCTACAACTCACCACGGTAATGCTTTTGGAATTAAAAACTTAAAATAAATTGGAAGAGATAGTAAGTTTATGTTTAGAAAAACATTTAGAGGCAAAGAAGACTTTTTTTTCATTTAATGTATATGTATTAAGAGCTAATTCAGTGGGCCAGAATTTCCAATGACACCATAATAATGTGTAATATTACAGCAAAATTATCACAGAACATAGCACTAGAATCAAAGAAGGTAAGGTGTAATTAAGGTGTAATTAATCTGTATATTCTGTTCTACTTTTCTGCTAATAAACAATTGTTCCTCAAAGCACAATTTAAAGTGTTTAGTTCAGTTTAATTTTGTAGATAGAATGATATATCTATTTTCTTGAGATTTTAATCCACTACCTTACAAACTACTGAGAATCTTTTCTTGACATTCAGCATGTATCTCAGAACAGCAGCAATCAAGTTCTTCTTGAAACACTTTCCTTCATCTACCCTTAATGTCCTGTTACTGTCAATCCAAATAACAAAGTCAAGAGCCACCTCAGTAGAAAGCTGTTTCTAAAACAAAAGAAAAGCCTTGATTCTAAGAACATAAATTAACTTATTCTTATTTTACTGTTTTAGTTTTCAGTGAAACTGCAGCACTTAACTTGGAATACAGTGCTACAAGATCATTTTTAGATTAAAGTGGCACAACAATTTTTAGTATGTTTTTGGTTCATGCTGGCACAAATGTTTTTACAAATTTCTGGTTAAAGCGCATAAGTATGTGACCATCACTACGGTTCTTTTATTTCTCCTGGAAATAATTCACATGGAAAAAAAGAACTCTCAGCTGTGTCACATATCTTCCTTACTTGAGCATCTCAGCAGAAATCAAATATCCCTGGGTATGTCAGGTGAGGCTGCTGTGACCAAAAACCTTCTGGCTGGGCCTATAAACTGGCTATTGTTGTCTGCAACACAGTGTAAGAAATGAGCTAGACATAAGCCTCACGGGAGTCATGTTGCCTTGATAAAACTGTTCTTCCGAATTTTTGTCAATATGACATGACACAATTCTTCATTCTTTTATCTCAATCCCACCATCTAATTTAAGCAATGCAATACATTTTTTGTGATCCATAAGACATTGCAATACCAAAATAAAGCAGTGCCACCTGCTTATCCCCATGCATGACTATGTTCCTACTCCTAAGGATTTCAGCAAGATCACTTGCTACAGGAAAGCCTAGCAAAAGTACAAGTCTTTGCAATATAGGAGTTATGATGGAAAAATGGTCAATAACTGAAGCTTCTGAGCTCCAGTAAAATATAACAGTAGCAATGACAATATTTATTTGTCAGTGTAACTAGACTTACAGATAATTTGATTTGTACAATAGTTCTCAATGCATTGGTTTTACTTTTCAGTCAACAATTTAATATTTTTGTGTATTGTAACTTATGACTTGCTTTTCAGTGTAATTAATTTTTACAGAAGATAATCTTTTGAAAATAAAATACCATAAAAAACACTCTAACAAAACTGAAATTAAATGCCACTTTGAATCAAGAGACACATTTCATAAAATAATAAAATATGAAATATTTAGCTTTATCAAAAGGATTTTTTTCTAATGAAAACATCACTCATAAATGCTTTCTGATCTCAGTATGGAATTAAAAGATGACTGAAATATAATAAAATTAAGAAGATATTAAAACTGAAAAAAGTAAAAACATTGAACTCTTTCAAAATTCTAGTCAAAGCATAGTGCTCCTTACTCATGGGATAGGCTTGGGACTATATACTATGTATCTTGGTGTGTATTGTATATAAATATCCATACGAATTTGTACATACATGAAGAAAAAGGATATTGCATCCCTAGTTATGGAAGAATCAACAAAACTTCTCAGATTAATTACTGAATGAAAGGGTACATTGGCAGTTCTCTGATCCAAAGATTTTTACATGATCAAAAATCATAGAATCATAAAATGGTTTGGGTTGGGAGGGACCTTAAAGAACATCTAGTTCAACCCACCTAAAAATGAGTAAATTCAGACAGGAACCCACCTCCAATAGTGGAGAAGTGCATCCAGTGAGTGACCAAAGAAGTGAATGAATGAACCTCCTTGGGACAGAAACTCATGAAAGCAATGTAAAGGCAGGAGCAGAGACAAAAACAGGGGCCCTTTGTGGTTTTCAAAACTGTATCTGATGTAAGAACAAGCAGTGAAGATACAATTGTAATGACTTGCAATTATGTGATCTATGTATTTTTAGAAGTAAAAATCTGAAATACTTGCCATCTTCAGAAACTCAGTATCAATCAGTATGTACACAGTGTGCACAATATCATGCATACAGCTGCTTTAAGCTGCTTAAAAGCATAGTAAAATCTCAGTTTTGTCAGAAGGTGAAGACAATTGGTATTCTAGTATAGATGAGCTGCTCTACATTGAACAAAACAATAGTTAAAGTAACTTTTACAGTGTGTAGTACAAAAAATAGCATAAGGGTTCTTGAAAGTTGTTTATAATAGAAATGCATTTTTTTAGATTTTCATTTAAGATATGCATTCGAGTCATTGATGTTTTATAGACAGAAGGAAATTACCAGAAAATTTTGGTTGTTAATATCCAACAGTAAAATCCACACAGCACTTGAACTTTAAATTTTACTTTGCAACAATAATGTCACTTGGAAAAGTCCTACTTGCTAGCAAAGCTAATGGAGATGCGAAAAGTTATTTTTTCATAGCCATGATGACAAAAGAAATACCAAAATTATTTCTTTTAAAAAGCCATGAACCTTAATTTCCAGTTAATCTAAGGACTATTCATCATGGCTCAGTTAAACCATTTCAAGTCCTATCTTCATGACTAGTAGGATATAACAAGCTTCACTGTGAAAAAATAACAGATAAATTTATGATCTTTATTACCCTCAATTTTTCACTATAATACTTGATTTTTCTCTGATTATTAGAGAAGGGCATTTTTTTCAAGCTTTCCAAATACTGATAATCTCCAAAACTTAAAATAGGCCAGATGGCTTTTGACACTACTCCTAATTTACTGTCTCAAAAATGTAAGATTAATTAGCATTTGATCTATGAGGTCTGTGAGTGCTGGTCTAGCTGAAATAATGACTTTTGAACACATGAATACTGTGAATCCCAACTTTTTTTCTTATCAACTCTCCCCCACATGCCAAAAATCTCCAGCCATCTCTCTCTTAAATCTTTAACTAGTAATTGATTTGTTGGCTAAAACACTCATCAAAATGCTACATTCTAGTGTAAGTAACCTTGATGAATGTAGATTAAAATGATACTTGTCATCATGATACTTAAGGTATGTGTTTACTGAAAAAAAGACTCATCCATTCTACACTGTCGGCTGTGGCTCCTTTGTCCTGTGATATGGTCAGAGCTGAAGATCAATTCCCTCTGCGTACACCTCTGAACACAATACATGCCTCTAATAGTATGGATGCATATAATATTTAAGTATTTCACTACTGCTATAATAGGGCTTTCTTTGGTGCTTAGTGTGTAAATGATACTTTTGAAAAAGAAAACCAAACTCTTTTATTTCATCTCCTTCAATAGCTATGGTGCAGTTCATTTGCATATTGCAAATTTAAGGTCAACTAAAGCAGTTTACTGATAATTATAGTAACCAAGTTTATGACCAAAGGGAGAACTATGCTGTAAAATTAGACTGTACTTTTAATATAGTTATATTTTGCCATGATAACTAGAAATCTCTAATTTCCTTAATTTTTACATTTGTTTCTCCATGCCAATAAATTGAATTTTCTAGATCCTTGCAAAGCTGTATTTCAATAAAATGTCAGCACCTACTAGATTAACCAACATGGCATTAAGGATAAGGAGGTCAAATAATCCACTCATCTGTAATGTCGCTTAGTAAGTAAGCAGTGGCTAAGGATTCATAGAAAAAAATAGCATGACTTTAAGCTGTCCTAATGTGTAATGAAGCAAAAATTTCAACTTTTGCTGATCAGAATTCTGGGTCAATGGACATTTCAGGATAGTCCTGAAAATACCACAGCAGGAGTAATCTAAATATAGTCTTAACCTTAGCATGTCCCCTCTTCTCCTGATGCTGATATTAAGTGGCAATCGACATCAAGAGGCAGTTTGAAGAAGAAAAAAAGACAAAAAGTCAGAAGCAGAGCAGTGTCTGAAAATGTTAAAGTTTCAATAAATAATTGATGAAAACATAACTACTTGTCTTAAAGTAAATAGGCAGTAAGACCTAAGGCAAGTTAAGCTTAACCACCCACTTTCTTAAACAACCAGTACATTTCCTATTTTGTTTTAACCTTCCTGACACCTAAGCACATTTTGTTGTCCTATCAAATTGACCTTATTAACTTGGTGAGGTGACAATCAGGACAGAAATCACTTAGTTTAATTAAGAAATTTGGTTCTCTTTCAAGAAAAACGATCAATTGATAAGGAAGCTACATTGAATGCACTCTGTGGAACAAAAGGACTGTGAGACTGAAGTCTGTCTGGTTATGCTGATCAGCCACTTAGATCTTCATTCTACTATTTCCTCCCCAGGAAAAAGCTAATTGTGTACCATTATGTTTTACCTGTTTTGCAAAGAACAGGAAGTTACACATAATAACAGAGTATGATTTTCATGCGAAATCTAATTAATTTAAGATTAAGTAAGGTTTTTGGATGTGGTACCCAATTTGCCAGAACAACTTTATTCTCATTAGAGTACACGATTTCTTAGTCTGGTGCCTAAATCAATATTTAAAATGTGATTTCAGACAATCATAGGTAGAAATAGGGACTACTATTACCTTTCATTTACCGTTTCTTTTTCAGACTCACAGTCTATTTTTTAAATTAAAATCATATATTATTACAAAGTCAATAATCAATTAATATTTTTTATCATAAATTCTTCAGATTAACATTGCTGATACTAACCTTCACTATAACAGATAAGGTTTCATCCTGGAGTTAGTGACATTGTCATGGTTAAACATATGCTCAAGGTCAAGCATACAAACTGCAAAATTATAAACTAAAAGGCTACATAAAAGAAGCACTTGTATGTCATTTACTCAGACAAAAGGAGCATTCAAGTATTTTTAAGAAAAAAATAATATACATCTTGGTTATACCAAAAATATGGAGTGTTACATTTGTACCCATTGAAATGGAGAAAACCTCATGATATATGGGTGAGTTTGACATTGCTTTGTTTAACTCACCAACCTGGTACAATCTTGTTTCCTGCAATAACTCATTTTGCTTTCAGACTCATCTTTTCTCTTCCCAGCTTATGTTTTCTGAGTAGAAATTAATGAGAAAATTTGTATCATTTTAGTATGTTTAGCAGCTAAGATAATAATTCTTTTTAAAATAGCACATAGTACATATGCGGCTAATGCTTCAGTATTTTACTTACAGCTGAACCTGAAATAATTTAATATCAGCCACAGGAGAAGGTATGGAACATTTAAGCTGAACTTTATTATAGTTAGTGGACCGTGTTATTAAATATATATTGTTAAAGAGACATCTTTTTCAAATTCTGTTGACTGTTAGGTTGCAAGGAACACCATGAATATTGATTTAATTGCATACTATGAGTTTGACCTAGACTTAAAATTGTTGACTGGAGTAACTAAATGCGCAACTTTAGCATAAACAGAATATACATGACTTCAAAACAGCAGAAAAACAATGAATTAAAAGGTGGAATTTCTTTTCTGAACAGGCAATACCCAGTTTCCTGCCAAACTCATTCACCAGTTGCAGAAAGGCTGACTTTCAACTGCATTCATATACCTGATACTTATTTCCTGGTCAGTTAGGCCATTGGCTATGGCAAATTATGTCAAATACACGGTTTAAATTTTCAGCTTTGTCTGAAGAAAACTCAAGTATTCTTTCTAGACAAGGTAAAAGGTGAAGCAGCTGGAATTTGCCTTTGCTTCAATTAGTTTCAAAGGGACTCCATATAGAGGAAAAATTGGCATTATATGACTCCGCACTAACATACTTCTTCTATGCAGGAATTTCCTTCTTTTTCCCCAGAAGATGGGTATAAAAGGTTATCTAGGTGAATTTTTCTCCTTAAAACTCTTCGGTGCCTATGGAAAAAGTCAATCCATATTCTGACCAGATGAGAAGAACAAGAAATTCATTCTTGCATGAGTAGGAATGAAATATTTAGACTTCATAAATTCTCTATCTTGTTATCTTCACTTTGATTTGAAAATGGGGCAGAACTTCACTACAGTATGACAATGTCTTATCTTTCAGATCCCTTACTTTGAAAATTTGTCACAACTGGTATTTGGTCTAGATTGGATCTGCTGACAGAAAAAGTTATCCTACAAAAATAAGTCAGCCAATTGAAATGTTAACCATTCCTTGCTTATGAAACTCCTACTCATATATCTTCAGGATGCATTTAATTGAGAAATATGCCTATTTATTTATTCAACCATTACTTTTTGTGCATTTTAACTACAGAGTAAGCAAAGATCAGTTCAGAGTATCACATGAATTAGCATGAGAAAATATTTCTGTAAATAAATAAGTAAATATAATCACAATCTGATTAACTTTACTGGGACTACAGAAACAGTAAATATTGATCAGCCATACTTTGTATAATTACAAAACAGTTGCTCTGTGGATTCAAAGTAAGTGAAATATTTCCAATTTTAACACATTATTAAATTTTTTTTTAGTCTCTATCACCTTTATTTTCTTCATCTTTTGTGCAGAATATTATGGGGAAAATACTTGAAATTTTTGATTTTTACTTTTCCAACATTTACTCGAAATAGAATAACTGTGACACAGTAGCAAAACAAAGCAAGAAGATGCTGTTTGCATTTCCTAGGCTGAAAATCAAACTCGGATGCTACATTAGAGACCTTTGACACTAAGGAAGTTTTCTGGGGACATAATATGATAAAGCCACTAAGATGTGAATAAAATGATGGTATTAAGTATACTCTACAATACCTTTTTGTCATGACTATGATACAATTATTTTGCTTTTTTAAGTAAATATTGCCTTAAAGTCTAATCTTACAAATCCTTGCTAAACAACTCTGATTCAAGTTGAAATCTGTAAAAGTCTAAAAACCATATGAGTCTTCAAGTTCTTTATTAAAGTGTGGATTATCAGTATTTTAAGACAACAATCCTGAATTCTACTTATCTCATTGAGGAATGCTTCATGTTTTAAAACCATAACACCTATTTTCCACCCTATTTCCTAGGATGGATAAAAAGACAAATATTTGCCTAAGCTGTGGCAGATTGCTTCTGAAAGAAATAGGAAACAAAGACTTCTACCTCTCAGCACTCTGCTACAATCACATCTATTCATAATGATCTTCCCTGTGAAACAAAATAACAAACAAACAAAACTTATCCTAGATAGTGTTGATTTTATTTTTAAGATTTCTGAGAAAAAAAAGTGATCATGATCTGACAGTTTATACTCACTGCCTTTACATATTTTTGTCATGCATTGCTCTCTAGCAGAGTATATCTGGGCAGCTTTCCACATGACTTTAAATTTAAAGAGAAATCTTTAAACTGCCATAAAAAACCCAAGATAATTTGACAAGGAAAGAGCAATAATATATTATGCAAGATTCTGCCACTGCATAAACCATGACATATATTTTATTAAAAGACTTGCTATTCCAGTCCGTCACTGTAGTAAATACCTAAGTTTTTACCTGGAACTCTGAGTGCCACTCTCGCTTCTGTAATGCAGAGAAATGTAAATAATATAGGTGAAATTGTCACACCACTGTAGCTGTAGGAAAAGGTAAAAAGGAAAAGGCTTCTAAAAGTCCAAGATTAAAACTGAAGGACAGAATTACATAGATATATTAGAAGGGTAAAAGATTATAAACTGAGTTATGAAACTGGGTTATGAAACCCTTCACCCTCACATACTTTTTATATTTCTGTAAATAAACCACTTTTGAGTTCTGAATTTATAATTTATTTCTTGACTTCTCACAATTTTAACACAGTGAGAAATGGCTGATGTTCTCCTATTAGGCACATGATTAACTTCTAAAAGGAGAGATTCATAACAAACCAACCTTACTGAGTTGAAGGGCACAGTAATTGAAAAGCATCTAATGGTGGCTTTTTTCAGAAGAAAGCAAACAAAAATCCAGTGGCATAGTAATGACTTTTGGAGTGACCATGAGCTGCTAAATGAACACAGGTGGCTGTTTCCACAAGAAAGCTATTTGTAATCGACTTTAAATTAGCAGGAGGGAGATATAAGCTTTAAATACTTCTGAAATCTCACAAGTGTGAAAGACTTCATATATCATAACTGAAATACAGGAAGGTGATTAGTAATTGTCCTTTACCTAAATGAGTTGCCAGATGCACTGAATCTCAAGTGTAAAGAAGAAAAAGAAAATCTGGAAAAACTAGATATTCATGATGCAAAATTGCTCACAAATCTTCCTGTCAATCCTCTTAGCAAGTTAAAAGTGAGTAATTCTTCAAAGACTACCTTTTATTAAGAGCTCCAGCAGGGAATCATAGCTCTGCTTACGGAATTCTAGGTTTGAAAGATGACTGGTTTCATTCTGTCTGGTTCAGCTTCTCCAGTGTACTATTCAGGCAGTCATGCATAACAATAGCACAGAGGTAATAGTATTGTTATGGTTTAAGGGTTACCAGCCTGAAAGGGAAGGACAGGTGGTGTCTGTAGGACCCTGAAGGGTCAGAGATCATTATTCTCTCTCTACTTCCTTTTCTTAATCCTTCCCCTGGGACGGGTAGGGGCAATAGAGAGAAAATCCTGCTCGGTCTCTCTCTGACCCTTAAACAGAGACAAGTATAGACCTGAATTCACTTATCTCACACACCTAAATAATAGGCTGAGTTCTGGTGTTAAATTTGCACTTATTTTCTCATTACAGAGAAACATGTTACTGTGTTACTGTTTGTATTTTTCCAATATTATGATTTTTTTTAAGTTGAATTAGCTGTATTTATTCAGATTCTTTGACTTCTTTTATCCTCTTAAAATAGATTTTGAGAAATTTTCCCAGATTTGCATGGAAGAAGATTGGAGAAATTAAGTCTTCCAGTCAACAAATAGAAGCAGGTAACAGTCACAACCCATCAGCTTCAAGGCAAAGTTGGACAATGATTACAATGGCAAATACGGATTCTTGCAGGAATCATGGCAGGAAAAGTGTGACGTTACAAGAGAAGTATTGTGGAATTAATACAAACTTGAAGACATGTAAAAATATTAGGTAGCACTCTTGCTCTCTAAAGCTCAACAGGATATCAATGGCTATAATGGTGCTAGACTACTATGGTAGTTTTCTTACAGCCAGACACACAGAGAAAAATCCTTGCCTCAATTCTTCCTTCCAGAAATTATCTTCTATAAAAAAACAACATTGAAAGACATATAACATCTTCTTTTTCTTTTCTTTGGAAATATACACCTCTAGTTTTAAATATGGAAGTAAGTTTTGCACTTTCACAACCAAAAATGTTACAGTACACATATATGACCCACCATTTTGCCTCTCCTACTCATTCAGATATTGCATACTTTATTATTAGTGAAGTATCAAATTTATAACCAAATAAATTGGTTGTCAAGTAAAAACTTCTACATGCTAGTTATATTTTTAGATTATTTCCTTAACAGGACTTTAAACACTTTAAGCTAGACTTTATGTAAATGGTATATGGAAAAAGTAATGTTCATATTTTACAAAACCTTTAATAGTAAAAGTTTCTATTAGTAACAATCAGTTTCTTTGCAGTTTTCAAACTGATATATATGCTTTCTCATAAACAGACTGCATTACGATGTTTGTTTACATTACTAAAATATGTTCAACTGAGCTTGAAATTTGCAATGGTATAAAAACACTGATTTTTTGCATTAATAAGAACTACCAAGGACTTCTATTTTAATTTAATTAAATATACCTCTTCTTATTTATCTCTACAGTTGGCTCTTGTGATAATATTACTGTTAGTGTAGGTCTGAACCGAATGCTAGCCTTATCCAGTGTATATGCTTTTTTCTGAGTTATATATTGCTGTAAATTAATGTAAAGTAGAAAGGACTGAACCTTTCTGCTGACTGCTGAAAAGTGCTACTACATTTTGATGTTGTCTAGTGCTGATACGCTCTGACAGCTTTTTCTCATAAGATTTCAACATAAGAGTTTTCAAATCAACACCTCTTATCAGTTTTGTACATATCTTCCGATTCAACATTTTAAGAAGAATGTATCAGACCTTATACAAAACTGATTTTGAAAAATTACCTTTAAAAGAAAAAGAAAACACTGAGCATGTAATTTGCATTTCCTTCAACTGTTTCTGTACAGGACTCACACAATACTTATCCTCCAACTAGATACGGACTAAATAAAATGTGTGACCTTGAAACCACTTGAAAGAGCAGATAATTTTTTTATAAATTAATTCTGCTATACATATCTATGGCTACCAAAGGACATTTTAGAATATGGTGAGCTCTCCTTCTTCACTGCTGAAGGCTTAAATAAATTTTCCAGTTGCCATAACTTTCCTCATTTTCACCTTACAAGGAAAGTGATAAAACCAATGTATTACATCTGACCTTAGGAATATCGCTCTTTGTGAAGTGTCTATTCCCTCAAGTTCTGCCTATTTCCCCTTCTATGTGCAAATCAAACAGGGGCTGTCTAACCTAGCTGTGGTCTGCCAAAGTTAAGAACTGGCCTCAGGGCTTGCCACAGACAAAATGGTTCCCGTATGCCCTTTCAAGAATTCATGTATAGGTCTACTGCTGCAATCCTGAAATACTACTGAAAATATTTCTTGACAAGTTCTTACAAGAGTTTATTAGGCAGGGACAATACTTCTAGAAACACAGTAATTCAAAATAGTTTTAACTTCTTGATTTTACTGCTATTACACAAACTTGTAATTACTAGAAGATCATTTCCATTCTCACACCCAACTTCATTGCACTTTCTAAGAAGACTGTTCTTAAAACACAAAAGTTTTGAATCTGGTAAAGACTTAAATTTTAGATTCATGTCAGTTTGCCTCAGAAACAACTGTCAGTAAACCAGTTTCCTCCTTCTGTTGGGATGATAGTTGGTTCTGGGATGCACACTGGTGAGAAAAAACTGTTCGTGATAATGATGTATTGGCTTACTTCACTACTGTTGGTTTGGTTTATTATTGGTTGCTTTGGCTACTTCTTGTTTTAGTGCTTGCAAGATATTTGTGGCTGCAGAACTAAACACAGTCTGAAGCAGACTGAAATGTGTTCCATTCTACATCTGCACAATGCGGTCCAATGGGAATGAACTGGTGCTGAGGACCTAAACTCTGTACCATACACACTTTGGGAATGAAGGGCATGTTACTTTGCACAAGCCAGAAGCTGAATTTACAGACTAAAGATCCATCTACTGGTTTAATTCCATCCCAGAGATGCACTGCGGTCTAAAGAAAAGCATAGTACAGAGAAGTGATTGGGAAACTTTTATAAAGAATAACCCTGATCTCAGCTAACATACTGAGTCAGATACATCCGTATTTCAACAGGATAAGAATTAAAAACAGTGTCCGGGAAAGTTTTCTCATTTCTAGGATATGTTTTACCTCTGTAACAAAATGCCCATGTCTCATTCTCCCATACTGTTGCCCGTAGAACAAAGAACACAA
>NW_010165774.1:0-537 GCF_000695765.1 Mesitornis unicolor | reverse complement strand
TGTGTACTAAAAATCATAGTTTAGACACTAACAATGCCAGTTTGGGCAAAAATGGGAGTTTGTGCCTCTAAAAGTGATAGTTTGGACCCTAGACATGAGAGTTTGAAACCTAGAATGACAGTTTGACTTCTAAAAATCTGAGTTTGAAACATAAAAATCTGAGTTTGGGACTTAAAGTGAGAGTTTGTGCCTTATAAAGCATAGCTTTGACTGTAAAAAGGAATGTTTGGTTTCTAAAATAGGATTTTGGGCCTTTCGTTTGTAAAAGAGGATTTTGGGCCCTTAAACTGGAATTTCGGAGCATGAAAATGAGAGTTTGACTCCTAAATATCAGAGTTTGGTCCCCTAAAAATGAGAGCTTGGGCCTTAAAAATAAGCATTTTGGCCATGTAATGAAAGTTTGGGCACTCAAATTGGGCGTTTTGGCCATAAAAGGAGAGTTTTGGTCCTGATATAGGAATTTGGGCCCATAAAATTGGCTTTTTAGCCATTAAATGAGTGTTGGGGTGCAAGACGACCACAGGACTCAGAGACGAC
>NW_010165773.1:0-11278 GCF_000695765.1 Mesitornis unicolor | reverse complement strand
AGCAGCGCTACCCTCGACCAGTTTCCCACTCGCCCTCCTTCAGCTGCTTACCGCAGTCTCGGAGCTTAAGGCGAAGGGAGGAACCAGCCTCTGCTACCAAATGTTGGGAGTGGGAGTAAAACTACCCGGAGTAACGAGGTATTCTCAATATGAGTATGGTCGTTCTCCTTTATTAAGCAGAGTTACACAGCTTTTATAATCTTGGTTTTAGTCACGAGATAGTCACGAGCAAAGCACGCAGCAAATACATATAGCTAATTGGTTGCTGTCCATGCGTCCTGACGTATGGACAGTACGCCTACTTGCGGTTAGCGAGTCCGGCTCTTATCTTCCTTAAAGTTGCAGATGACCCTTATTCGCACGCTGGGTTGATCACATCCACAAGATCATGGCAGTGCTGGGAGAGCCAGCACTCCACAAAATATTACTTATAAAAACAAAAAAAATTAATTGGTGTTAATATTTTTTGGTTACAAGCCACATAAAAAAATTAATGCACACCACAAACAAATTTAATTGTCATTAACTCTTTGACAGCAAGAAAAAACGGATTCTGCTGTTGAATTCTGCCACCTCAACATAGTCTGTAATATTCACAATATACACATTTCATTAGATTAGGTTACCTTTGTCTAGTGTGAAAGAATAAGGATATATGGCCTCTTTCACAATGGGTATTTTTTTATATGATTTTAAGAAAAAATACCCTAAGCTTTACCCTTTTAAGTCTTAAAAAGTTTAGACAACTGTTTTAGTTATATGTGAGTCCTTACTGAGCTTTCCATGTTGTCACAATAGCAGTCATACCTCTTCTTGAGAAACAGGTATTCAAAAAGCTATGCAGACACATAGTCCACATAGGTAGCAAAGTGAATGACTGTTGGAAGTTATTGAAAGATTGGAAGTTATTTTTTATTTTTGAGGGGACCTTTCTGCAAGTGAAGTACCTTTGGCATTCTATTGTCTCATTTGGTCAAAAGTGACATCTCAAGAACGGAACAAATGGAAGAATTTTGACAAAAAGAGAAGCCAAGAAATTCCCAAGAGGGAAAAAGAAAAATAGTTCTTATTGATAAGGCACTGTTGAAACAAAATTAATGGTCATTTGCTTGCCTGGCTACAAAAGAATGGCAGGTGAATGCATGCAGCTGGGACTTCATCAAAATCTAGCTTCTTATGGACAAACTGAAACTGTTTCCCATTACTAACAAGAAAACACTGACTAGACTAGCTCTACACTTTCAAAGACATTAGTAGCCATAAAATCTTTATAGAATCCCCTATTACAGAATTTGAAATATTTGTCCTAATCTTTTCTTCAGTATAGAAATGCTCCTAAACTATAAGTTACTATATAACATTAAAATAATTAATTTCTGTTACTAAATCTTTTTTTTAAGACTGGGTAGTGATAAAACTTTTCTAGGAATTACTGAGTGCACAAAGTAGTGAGACTGTTTTACCTTTTCTAAAAAGAGAATGATTAAGCAAATGTATAAGATTTTCATGCATGACCTAGCCCACACAGGAATTAATTTAGAATGTACCTCTTTGAAGAGATATATGAAATAAATACTATATATATTAGAAGTATTCATTATGTATAATTGTTTTTCTAACCTGTCTGTAAGAGGTGTTATAACCAGACGATCAGTGCAACCCAGAAATTCATTTTGGTAAACAAAATCAACATCTGTAACGGATACAAAGACTCGATCGAAATCCTCTTTAAAGTAGAATCTAGATTGCTTTAACCATTCAAAATCAGTTGGTGATTTGATGTGCATTTTTACCTTAAAAGACAGTAAATAAATGTATATGTTATAACTGAGCATCCACATTTATTGTCTTTGATGACTGTTATAAAATGCTTATTTGTATGAGAATAATGAGTGATTACTCAGGTTAAAGTTCCTATGTAAGTAAACTGAAATACATATAAGCATTTTGGTCATTTGCCAAAACAAACAGCTCTGGAGCAAGCAACTCTGCACTGGAGAGGGAAATTTCAGCAAAAAGGGGTTTTTCTTGAGCTTTCCTAAGCCAGAAATGTAGATGTCCTGGACAACTACTGAGATTCAGTAACAAGACATGGAGGAAATTATCTATGACAAAGCTACACCACCTTCAGCAGATTCATCTACTTTAGTTATGCAAGAATAATAACGACAGGTTCTAAACACAAGGACATACTAAAAAGTTTTTGTCTATCAGAACAATTCTGTAGGAAAAAGTGGAAAATTGAAATATTCTAAGAAAAGTGTAAAAATTCAGAGCAAATAGTTAGATGACAGAACTGATGGATTTTATTCTAGTTTAAGTAAAAATGTACTATTTCTACCACAGTGAGTTTATGGATATCTCTGTCTTACAAAAACATGCATACACAACACGTGTAACTGCAGCTACCACATATAAGGAAAATTACTATGACAGAAAATGCATTTAATTGTCAGAAAAAAATATATCTATACTTTACCAAATCATCAAAAATATCACACTGATGCACTTGAATGGTAATAAGTGTTTCAAATTTCACTCTATCATACACTGAAAGATCATGCATGGTCTGGCTAATCAACATATTCAGAATCTCCAGAAATCTTGCGTTGGTTACTTGCATGATTTTTCTGTCCTCTTTAGCATTCTTTAGAGCTTCTTCTGAATCATGTGTCCACAACATTTGGATTCCCAGCAATCCAACCTACAAATTTAAAATATGAAAAAAAAACCAAGAATCACTTGTTGAAAACTAGCCTTATTGTAGGAGGCTTAGGTATAATAGGAACAAAACATTTTGGTGTAGAGTTCCAAATTATCACTACATCTAGCATAATGCTATCTCACTAGAATACTGTGTCTGATCTAATTGGCTCTGCTGTGCTGCTGGAAACTCCTGAGAAAATATTTTAAAAATTTTATGAAGATTTTTTTCACATACTGAGATACACAAAAATTAAGGACAAGTCTCAGTTTCACTTACAATCCCTTAGTGTACTCCAGTATCACAGAATCACAGAATGTTAGGAGTTGGAAGGGACCTCGACAGATCATCCAGTCCAACCCCTCCGTCAGAGCAGGATCACCTAGACTAGGCCACACAGGAACGTGTCCAGGTAGGTTTTGAATGGCTCCAGAGAAGGAGACTCCACAACTGTTGGAGGCTTCATGAATGAAGATGGATATGATTATATAGAGTCGTATGGTTTAGAACAACCACCTTAAGAGTTGCGTAATTTAGAAAGACTGCCTTAAGATGACATAGGGATAAAGAATGAGGAAGTACGACGATGCGGCAAGAAAATGACCCGGAAGTAAACCAACCGGAAACGGAAGTAAACAACCCTGAACCAGATGTGGGCAGTGACACATAAGATAGTAACCAATCATGTATTAGCTTAGACAATATGGACACATATATGTAACCAATAGAAATGCTTATGTAGTATGACTAAGGGATTTTGGACTATAAAAGCACAGTTTCTGATAAAATAAAAGTCTTCGATTTATAACTCTTAAAGAGTCATCTCGGAGTCCTGTGGTCATCTTGCACACAACCTCTCTGGGCAGCCTGTTCCAGTGCTCTGTAACCCCCACAGTAAAAAAGTTTTTTCTGAGACTCCACAACCTCTCTGGGCAGCCTGGTCCAGTGCTCTGTCACCCTCATAGTAAAGAAGTTTTTCCTTATGTTCACATGGAACTTCCTATGGTCCAGCTTGCTCCCATTTCCCTGTGTCCTGTCACTGGCTATCACTGAGAAGAATCTGTCTCCATCCTCCTGACATTCACCCTTTACATATTTATAAACATTAATGACTCTCCTCTTCTCCAAGCTAAAGAGACCCAGCTCCCTCAGCTGCTCCTCATAAGGGAGATGCTCCACTCTCTCCATCTTCTTTGTGGCTCTGCGGTGGACTCTTTCAAGCAATTCCCTGTCCTTTTTGAACTGAGGGGCCCAGAACTGGACACCATATTCCAAATGTGGTCTCACCAGGGCAGAGTAGAGGGGGAGGAGAACCCCTCTCGACCTACCAACCACACCCTTTCTAATACACCCCAGGATGCCATTGGCCTTCCTGGCCATGAAGGCACATTGCTGGCTCATGGTCATAACACCCCCAGGTCCTTTTCTGCTGTGCTACTCCCCAGCAGGTCAGTCCCCAACCTATACTGGTACATGGGGTTGTTATTATCCAGATGCAAGACCCTACACTTGCCCTTGCTGAATTTTATTAAATTTTCCCCCTCCCATCTCTCCAGCCTGTCCAGATCTTGCTGAATGGCAGCACAGCCTTCTGGAGTGTCAGCCACTCCTCCAAGTTGTGTTGTCAGCAAACCTCGTCCAGGTCATTGATGAATATATTGAATAGCACTGGTCCCAGTACTGACCCCTGGGGGACCTCACTAGATACAGGTCTCAGTGTTACCAGTATTACAAACATAAACTGGTTTTAAATTGTGGGGAGTAGTCCTTCTGAAAATTTCCCACTGCCAATTCACAGCTAATTAAAGAATCATAGAATGGTTTGGGTTGGAAAGGACCTTAAAGATCCTCTAGTCCAACCCCCTGCCATGAGCAGGTACATCTCCCTCTAGACCAGGTTGCTCAAAGCCCCATCCAACCTGGCCTTGAACGCTTCCAGGGATGGGGCATCCACAACTTCTCTAGGCAACTTGTTCAAGTGTCTCACCACACAGTAAGAAATTTATTCCAGAAAGTTAAAAAAACTGCATTTCTACTGAATATGAGATCGATTGCTATCTAACACGCAGTCATGACTGGAGTACAGCCTAGAGCACATTGAACTACAAGTTATTTTGCTTCCAAATAAATCTAGAGATTTCTAGGATGTTGTGTGTAAACTGCAGTCTTGGATAAACTAGTCTTGGATAATTTTTATTCACGATATCAGGTGCACCCATGACAAAATACGATAGACAACAACTGTATCAATACCTTTTTTGCCCACATTTCTACATCCACAAAGCATCAAGATCTGAAAATTCAACTCACCCACTCTTTCTATTTTTCTATCTCCCTATACCTGTAGTAAGCTCATGGTTACAGAAACCGTGTAGCAAGAAGTATCTCACCATTTTAGAATCATTAGGCTATTATCAATAGAGTCTAAAACAAACTTACTTTAGAATGATTGATTAGTCAGAGGGGAAAAGATAAATCTTTGGATGTGACTTTTTCAAGCTATCTATAACAGCAGCTTCTGAGACACGAAAAAGGCAGTTTATAAGAAAGAAAACCTTTCAAGCATTTGTCAGTACTTTGCCCAATTTCTTCTCTGTCCTATAACACAGCTTTGCTTTTTCTGTACTTTAAAGTTCCTGGACAAAGACCATTTTCTTCTTATTCTCTTCCCTCTCCTTGCTTCCAACACAAACAATTCTTTGAACATAAAAACATTTTGAGTAGCAAGACATAGAAAAGAAGATCTTTGAAGATTGTAATAAAGCCACTTCAAAATGTCTGATGTGCAAACAAGACCGACTGTCCATGTGTTTAATGAAAAGTAGTAGACTTTTAAAAATAAATAGTGCTGAGTTAATACACGATTATGTCAAAAATACAAAGATAATTCTATTAGATATTTAAGTGTACTGATTTTTTTAAATAAAATAGCAGTGTATTGTCCAGTTTGAATATTGGCAGAATTTATATTAAAAAAATTACACCCAGCACTGTACTGACGAGCAAATTGCAGAGTCAGAATCTGTATAGGATAGGAAACAACTCATTACTTGTTAATGAAATTTCTCAATTATCAGTAAGATCGAGCAGTCTCTAGGCAAACTAGAATCCTTCAAGATAGGCTTCTACTAGGACTGCATTATCATAGTGACAAATATATGAACTACGAGGTAAATCCTGTAAATTACAAGATAATCATAATCATAGCTCTTACAATCTTAAATTATAAGAAATCAATCAATTTGCACATAAAAATATATTTGCATCTGAAAGGCATTCAGTATCTATCACATAAAATATAAGCTCTACATTCTCCAAGAGAGGAAAAAAAGTAGATTAAATTTAAAATAAAGTAAATTAAAGTAGATGACAAGAAAAATATTATGCTATATATAGGGTACCAAAACTGAAGTCATTAAGGATTGCCTTCTGTTGTATGGGTTCTTATCCTTGTTCCCTCGATGAAAACTCCCTCCTATAGACAATCCCATATGCTCTTTATACCCCACCTCCCCTCCCACAGAAATCCACATCCTGTAATATCACCTGTGCTGGGAAACTATTAAGAAAACTCGGCAATTTATATCCTGGGACAGAAATCTGGTAATATGCTGCCCTAATTATGCTATGCAATGAAATCCGCTGCACAAGCAATAAATCCTGCAGCCAAAGTTCTACTGGTCCTTTTGCAATCACTGGAGTGTCCAACTGAAAAATTAATAAAAGGTAAAAAATAGAACATAGTTACCAAACTTCTGTTCAAGAACATTAGTTACTAAACAGTTACTAAATTTCTATTCAAGACGACGGATACAATTTCAATAAACATACTAGAAATTTTCTTAATGAAGACATAGCTTTATTAAACCAATTATTGAAATGTTCATTAGTAATTTACAATAATTCAATTTGATATATATTTATATGTTCAATAATAGAATGATTTATGTATTAACAACACTTTCAAAAAAAAAACCCTCAGAAAATTACTGGAATTTTTTCTCCTTCTCTTGATATGACAGCCAGCATGCGATCATAATCCTTTGAGTGAAATTCTACTTCATTTATATTGTCGGATATGGAAGGCAGATGTGGCTGCAAGGATAATTGAGATGTCATTCAATGCAAATGTGTAACATTAGCAAACTTTAAAAAAAATCTCAAACAAGGTTAGCCTGCAAAGGTTCTTCTGAACCTACAGATTAATTTCAGGCCATCTTCAGGTGGTAATTACAGAAATGACTGTATAGGATTTTTAATTCATTTGCTGTTTTTTTTACAGTTTCCAGAAGTGATCTAGCAGAACACAGATCAGTTATTGTGCAAGATCTTATCTCAGTCAACCCTCACTATCAATCCAGACTAGCTGGATTAATTTTGTAATATGCAAAGCAGTAAAGTCTCATAATGTCCTTTTTGTTAGTTTAGTTGTGAAAGGAATCACCAAGCAAATCACTTGATGGGACCATATTACAGTGTTCTGGGTTCTGAATATTTTTTAAAATTACAGATATCCATTTCATATTTTGTTAAAGACTAAAGAGCAAGAAATAATTTTTTCTCTCAAGCAAAGTTTATAAGAAGAAAATGGTTACAATTTAATTTATTAAATGCTTTTCCATATTCTTTTTTGTTGTTGTTTAAGGAGAAAAAAAAATCACTAAGGTTGTACCTGAATTGTATGAGAATCACTTGCTTGTCCAAGAATTTCAAGGACAGGATCAGAAACAAAAAAGAATCTAGGAAACAGTAGTCTTTTCTTCTCTAAGTATCTTTAAAATTGAACAAGATTTTTATTAGACTAAGTCAGTTTTCAATTTTTTCTGCATAAGAGCTAAAGTAAGGCTGAAAGACTTAATATTTCATGCAAGCTATTTACATAATAATCGTGCATTAAAAAAGTGAAAAATTCATACCCTGTAAGTGATTTCTGACATACTTCCAACTGTTCATGTAAACGAGGTAGAAGTTGCTCCATAGTCTCATCTCCGACACAGCAGTCAATTACATTTGGGATTTCATGAGCTCGTTCCATTATTCTTATCCATGCTTTGTCAATATTCTGAAAACGTTTTGCTTCCTATGTACAGCAAAAACATAAGTATTTTTGCAGCATAATCTGCTGGAAATTATTACACAGATAGCTTTTAATACACAATACTAGGCAAGTAGTGTAAAATTTACCTGGGGCAACTGTTTTGCAATATCTCCCCCAATAAAAACAGCTTCAAGATAAACCCAGAGGTTCTGCACAACCATCCATTCTTCAATTATGTCTTTAGAGCTGCTTAGTTTATAAACCCAGTCCTGAATTGACTTTTTAAATGGTGCATTGTATCTAAAAAGAATGAGAAACAGAAATTATTTAATTCTAAATAAAGCAATTCTAAAATAAATACTTACAATGACGAAAAAAACCCAACCAACATTTGTTTCACTAGGGGCAAGAAGAATCTCTTGGAAGATCTCTTCCATCAGCTTGATTACTTTCAAATATATTGAGACAATAGTTTGCTACTAATACATGAAAGTCTGCCACTTCAGGAAGGTTTTCATTAGACAGTGTAACATTCTTTTTCATTAAAAAATAATATACCATTCAAATTTACTGCTGATTTAGCCTAATAATAGTACAGTTGTTATCTCAGTATGTTTCTGAAAACACGATACACAATCAATTTAAATGTACCTATTGTTCAGTAAAGAGCCAAGAACCATTAAACTGTCCTCCATCAGGGTTATAATTTCTGATGATTCAGTTCCCTTTAACAGTAACTCTCCTCTCGCTTTGAATGGTGAAAAGCTCAGAATTTGTCTTCCCCACGTGTCAGTTATTTGAGATAGTTTGGCTTCTATAACCTTTTCCTTTGTAGCAGATATGCATATATCCTGCAAGGAAATAATTTTTTTTTTAGAATCTTCATTCTTCAGAAATGAAATCTTTCCTAATATTACACATCTAGCAATAGAATATTTAACAACGATATATGAAATTTTATAAAGTAGTACAGAAACATGTCACGCACAGGCTGCAATCACACTACTAATTTTACTCACATGTATGGTAATTGAAAAATGCACACTTAGAAATACATGGATACAATTTCTGTGTTAAATTTTGTTATTTCTGCATGACAAGATTCCTGAAACATCATTTCTACATGGTTTAGGGTAAGGATGTAGACTCATCACTGATTTTATCACATTTCAATTTATATAATCACAGAATCTAAGAATAGTTTAGGTTGTAAAGGTCATCAAGTCCAACATTCTATTCAAATGAGAACTTAATTCAAAATCAAGCAGATCACATTGAAATGCTTCCATATTAATTAAGTATGAATATAACAATAGCTTTTGCATGCATATTTACCCATTAAACTTTCAAACTCCATTGATAGTTTTTTTCAGGTTATGCATGGGTTGTTTGAAGTTGTATGGTTGAGAAGAAGCCATAAATATCTATAAAAGTATTTATATTAAATATTAACAAGCATGGACCCTTCCCCTAAAATTTCTGATTTATTTATAAAACTTTAAAGTGACCACAGGGTTAAAGTAGGGGACTATGATAATTTGAAGTTTTCTTTGGGTTTTTTCCTGTTTTAAAAGGGCAAAAAAAGTCAGAAAAAACAGAGCCAGGAAGAATGTGAAGAGTTTATCTAGAAATAAGTGGCCAAAGATTCCAGATAGTTCCTCTGCCTTTGTTCTTTAGAACTTCTAAATGAAGTGTCTTTGTGTCTTTAGAACTTCTAAATGAAATATAAACTTCTACTTTTTATTTTAAATTTTAAGTAAATTTAATTTAAAAAATTCAAACTAGTGTGGTCTGATTGAAAGTCAAGCATTTTAAGAAAGAAAAATATTTTAATAAAAGATGATTCTTTTATAAGTAATCATATTATTTCTGCTGAAAATATAAAATTAAGGAGGAGGGTGAAAAAATGTACCTACCTTAATATCATCTTTATGTTCAAGAATTGGTGCTTCCATGATGTTTCGAAGGCAAAAGGAGTCAGATTCTATATCAAACTGATGTCCTGTTGTTTCAACAATACGATTCCAGTGTCTTTGTTTCAGTGCTTTGTCAGTCATCATTTCCAATAAAGGACAAGACTCACAAAAATAATCAATTTTTTTCTTGAGATCTAAAAATGCCTACCAGTGTTGGAGTCCTTTAGGCAGTCTACGGCACCTGCAGTTGAGTTAAATTGATACAGTAGTAAATGCCCCTTTTGTCAAAATGGGAATTGTTTCACATTATAAAAACAATGAGATATGAAGTAGCTTGGATGAGGTCAATATTCTCCATGTAAAATCCCAATTTGTGTCAGTTAGTCTACTTTTTCAGGATATACCAATGCAAATGCCCTACTCACAAATCATAATATTTAACAGTTTTAACCACCGATATACTCCTTGCAACTAAAAAGAAAAATTGAAGTTTGCATTAAAACATAGCTTATCTGTTGCTTATCATCATAAACTCTTTACTGGCAAACAAAACCAAGCAAATCTAGTTAAATTTCTCATATATAATCCTTGCACAAATATAATATTCACTTTAAAATGTGGCTGGGGAAGCTGGGGTTGTTTAGTTTGGAGAAAAGGAGACTGAGGGGAGACCTTATTGCTCTCTAGAACTACCTGAATGGAGGTTGTAGAAAGGTGGGTGTTAGTCTCTTCTTCCATGTAACTAATGAAAGGACAAGAGGAAATGGCTTCAAGTTGCACCAGAGGAGGGGTAGGTTGGATATTAGAAAAAATTTCTTTACTGAAAGAGTAGTCAAACACTGGAACAGTCTGCCCAGGGATGGTGACTCCATGAGGTGTTCAAGAAGTGTATGGATGTGGCACTTCAGGACTTGGTTTAGTGGGCATGGTGGTGTTAGGTTGACGGTTGGACTCGATCTTAGAGGTCTCTTCCGACCTTAATGATTCTGTGATTCAATTTACAATACCAGTAATACACATGACACAATAACATACCACTTCAGAGATGTGAAAATCAAAGATACGACCACCTTCTCTTCTACTTTTGGTTATTGGTCCTGTAACTATTCACTAAAATACTGAAAATTAATTACTTCTAATGTGGAAAAATCCCAGCAAAACAGTTAAATTAATATTGATCTCTCTTTGACCACACTTTTGCAGAGCCTACATGCTAAGAATTAAGCAGTTGACCCACCACTGGAATGTCCTAATGTAATTCATAAAAATATATCCTTAGCAGGAAAAGCAATAAAGCCTGGATCATATTTCCCTTGGTTTTGCATCCTTTGTCACTTATCTCTCTACCTCCCACTGATATAATTTCATATTTTCTGTAATCAGGTTCAATGCACCAGTCTGTGTCTGGTTTAAAATTATGTTGGTGCTGTGTGGTTGCCAGTACATTCATGTTGATTAGCTCCCTGGTTGCTATCAAACAGAATGTTTAATACCTGCCTGCCTCTCCCTGTGAGCAAAAAGTATTTTGTGTCTGGTTTTGGACTACTGTGAAGTTTTGACTTTTATAAAACTCATACGCACTTAAGGATGTTTTTAATATATATAAATATTTATATGTAT
>NW_010165772.1:0-1304 GCF_000695765.1 Mesitornis unicolor | reverse complement strand
GGAATAGGAGTTATATGTGGACGCACCGTACACTGATTACCATCAATATCCTATTAATTTAAGAGGATCTCTGTCCTCATGGTCTGGATTTTTAATCGCTTCCCCTTCACAGTGGCGATACCATCTTTCTTGCCACAATAACTTTTGCATGATATACCCTTGAAAGCCTTATCCAACAATGTTTGAGTAAACGGAGCTGGCAACCCATATTCCTTAACAGATTTCCTAATTTCCTTAATAAGATCCCAATAAAATGCAGACTATCGGTTTGCTTAACCTTCTGTTACTGTGACCGGGTACGCAAACATTATGGGCAATCGTTCTAAGCATTCCCCATATTTTAAAGCGTCAAGATATACCTTGTCCCATCTCTGATTTGGATGTAATTTCCCTGTTTTATTCCTTGTTTTCCCACACCCACCACCCCTTTTTCCTCCCCATCATCAGCATCATCATCAGGCAGGGGTGGGTAAAGATGCAATGGTGTTGGTGTCGAGCTTGAAAATCAGTTCTGACTCCGTGGCCTCTTGTTGCTTTCCTTCTCTCTAAGACGCTGAGTTGTTATCATTTTGTTATCATTCCTTGTTGAGTGCTGTAGCGGTGGAGCGGTGGCATTTGCAGCGCAACAGCTGTTTCTAAGGGCGGGGCAGTTGGCTGCAGTCAGTATGATCCTTCACCCTCCCCGGAGGTGTTAACTTTTGGCCTGGCGCCTCCCCTTTCTGGGTAGTCTATCGCATTCACTTCTGCATTCTCGCCAGAAGCCTGACTGTCACTGCTCTCGGTTACTTCCGCCTTCTGTGTGCTGAGCGGTGAGTCAGCAATAGAAGTGCGTACCTGCATCACAGCACTATTATCCGTCTTTTCTTGCAGTTCATTTATATCTTTGCACACAGTACCCTTCATCCCTCTAACAGCATTCACACCAAAAAATCGTGTGAGCGGTCCCGATGTATTTAATGACTTTTTTGCTGCGGCACTTGGTCCCAGCATAGTAGCAGCAGCACAGGCCACCTCTCGCTTCGCTTTATAGGCTTCTAACGTTTCTAGCACAGTATTCCACAGACTATGAACTGCCTTAATCTCTTTTTCTTCCTTTTCATTCCCCTCGATGGTTTTCCGCCACATAGTATTCCCAAAGTCTCTCCATTCCTCCACCGCGAACAATAAGGGCTTTTCACAGAAAAACCCCCATCGTCATCCCAGCTTAATAAGCTGATGTAAATGCTTCGCTGGTGTCTCTATCCCTCTCTTAGAGAGTATTCCAGCAAGTAATGTGGCCGCAGCTTCGGCATCCATACTGCCGG
>NW_010165771.1:0-2672 GCF_000695765.1 Mesitornis unicolor | reverse complement strand
TAATTTTGATGCTGCAGCCCAGGACAGGCACTTGGGAGGTGAAGCCCATCGGCTTGTGCCCAAGGAGGTGGCACTGGCAGACACGTTTGTTGTTTAATCCTCGTTGAGACAGCACTGAGATGGTTTCAACAATGGATTTCCTTGGTGGGTTCAACTTTTTGCTTAGCAAGCAGATCATTTGCCACCATCCCAAGCGTAAAAGTCATTTGATGTGCCTCCTGACCTGTGTAGGACAAGTTTGCAGTAACCCAGAATTAGACCCCAAGGTTTCACTGGTTATCTCCAGCAGCCTCCCTGAGGGGCTGTGCATCGAGGACGGCTCCCAGCACCCTTCCAGCAACCCTGTCCCTTGCTCCGCTCTGCTGTTCCTCCTTTGAGCAGAAATCTGTCTCACTGACAATGTCCTCTCACAGACCAACGGGCAGGAAATGTGAATGAGTGTGGGACAGGAGATGGAGAGAAGGCGCTGCTCCCGATCCAGGCTGGACAGGGAAAGGAGAGCCCTAGGCAGGACCAGGGGGACTTGGGGATGCTGGTGTAGGTGAGGAAGGATGGCGAGCGAGGGGAAGCACAGCAGTGGCTAAGGGCTGGCAGTGGGGAGCAGGGGGACAGATGGGCTCCTGGTAGGGGCAGGGGTGGGCAGCGATGATGGTTCCCATCACACACTCCGCACTGGAATGCTAAAGGCACCAGCCATGGCTCTAGTGGGAAACAGGTAGATGGTCAGGCTCCATTACAGGGAGCTTGAGACTTGTAAGAAAGCTTCCACCTGGCTGTGATTAAAGCCTTCAGACTTGGAGGAGCTGAAGCTGAACTGACCTCCCATCTCCAGGTCATCTGTGGTGACACCTCGACAGCAACACCATCCCATTGCTGAGGTTCACACCATTAATACGCTCCCAGGCACACTTCTCTGCTGAGGACAGACTGTCCTTGTTGCTGATGGCTCACTACCCCACTTTTGGTGTCTCACAGAACAGGATGGGCCATCAGTCACTGCAAATATAGCCCTTTCCTTCCCAACAGAGCCGATGGTGCAGCCTAGGACTTGGCTCTCCTTTCAAGCCTCAAACCACTCTTCAGGAAACCTGTGGTGCCCTCGGGGACGCTGTGCTCACGTTGCCCAAATGCAGGACTGCCATCTCCTGGGCAGCTGGGAAACCTGGTGTGCGACAGCCCCAGAAAACCACCCCAGAACAACTCGGGGGCCACTTGGCTGAGAAGCCCAGCGATGGCCGGTGCTGCCCATGAAGACAAAACCTCTGGGTACTTCACAAAGCAGCTGCAGTAGCAGCTCCGGGGTCAGTTAACAGCTCTGTGGCCAGCGTGTGTTTAACTATTCCCACCACTGAGCAACGTGCTTTTGCTCTAGTGCAAAAATTTGCAGTACATTGTATAGTGAAAGTCCCTGGAGAGCCA
The DNA here is from genome assembly GCF_000695765.1 of Mesitornis unicolor. Taxonomy (NCBI): domain Eukaryota; kingdom Metazoa; phylum Chordata; class Aves; order Mesitornithiformes; family Mesitornithidae; genus Mesitornis; species Mesitornis unicolor. Next base: position 1,253 of record NW_010165771.1, on the reverse strand, counting down.
CCTGGGCTCCAACAGACACCCTCTGCCATCCCACAGCACCTTTGGTGCAGTTTCTTGCACACCTTTTCCAGCCTGAAGAACGGATGGGGGAAACCAGACCTTCACCAGGCAGCCCTGCAGCGAGGGTCGCCATGCTCAGAGCCCGCCGTTTGCCGTGGTGGGACATGCCCGTGGCCCCATGTCAGACATGGGGGGCCTGGTTGGCTCAGCCCCCCAACCCTCCCTCGGCCCCCTGCGCTGCATCCCACCACCCTGGGGCTCACTCCCTGCCCTATTGCCCCGGCCTGCACGCTGGTGCTCCCCAGGGCCAGCAGCACCATGCCCATGCTGGGGGCAGGGGCTGGGCCCCTTGTGCAGCCCCGCAGTGGGGCTGTGCCCTCCTGCTTCTGCCCTTCCACCAAACACCTCCTCCCCGAACCACACTGCTCCCCACGTCTGCCCTCCAAAACCCCAAATCCCTCCTCTTTCCATTATGCTCCAGTTTTCCCTCTCCTCCCCACCTCCTGCAGCCCAAGGAGCCTGGCATGAGCTACGGGCAGTTTCAGCCTAAGCCGTTGTGGTCTGACACAATGAGAGGTGATGAAGCCAAGCCTCATGGGAAGCACCCTGCATCCCTTTGGCACTGGTGGTGAGCTGCCTGTGCATTGAAAATGGCTCCGGCAGCACCTTACAGGTGTCACAGGAACCCTCAACAGCCATTCTTCAACTCGTCACTACATTTACGGCATTAAATCTCCATCCTGGCAGATGCAGTAAATAAGAACAAGCGTGACAAGAATAAAGCTTTAGATACCTTCACATTAATTCTATGATCTGTATGTGCGTGCAGAAATTCGGGGAAGACACTTACTTGGAATAGAAAAACTCCGGAGGCATTGGCAGTGCTCCTGGAGAATAATTTAGGTGTTCTAAATCCCTGTTTGCTTGGCATGGTAGGATGATAGCAGGGAGCTGAGGAGGCCGGTGGCTCCTGCTCCTACCACACACCAGTCAGGATGGGCAGGGGCAGTGTCGGCAGCACCACGGGAGGATACAGAGAGATGAGGGTCAAGGAAGAGCATTTGTCTGGCCAAAGCTGAGCAGAGAATGCACCACGGGAGCAGACAAGGAGGCTCCAATTGCGTGGTCAGACTTGGAGGTGACCGGGCTGAGACTAAGCCAAGCACAGCAGGCACTGATGTGCCTCTTCCCGTAGGAAGGACAAGCCCAAATTCAGTCCAAGCATAGAAGCCAGGTAAAAGATACCAAGTGTA
>NW_010165770.1:0-1561 GCF_000695765.1 Mesitornis unicolor | reverse complement strand
TTTATTTTATTTTATTTTATTTTATTTTAATCTAAATTCATTTTAAAAGCTTTCATTTTAATACTGTTTGGAAAGAAAAAAGGAAAAAAACCCATTTATTTTCAAACTGTGCTATGAACTGGAATGATCTTGCCTCTTTATTATGGTCATGTATTCTCCTAGTAAAACAGTCTCTAAAGTTATATGATGAACTTAATTTTAAGAAATGTTTACAGCAGAAGCATCAAGGTTAAATTTAATTTTGTTCCTCACTCTGAGAGTCCTACCCTGTGCTGGCTGCTAGAAGCAGTACCGTTTATTTCTTTCCTTCAGCTATCACAAGCATCCAAGGGAATTAGGTACCTGACATCCATGGAAAGCACTGAAGTGTGACTACCTCGGTGAATTTACTGAGAATTCTGTGAAAATTCAGGCCAGACATCGACCACCCGTGTAACCAGGGCACCAACCTTCTTCTTGAAGGAGCTGCTTTATTTGAGTTAGTTGTGCATCACACCATGCTTGGCACACCATTTTCTAAACAAACCAGTAATTCCCCATAGCACAGGCACACATTTAAGATAGAACATTAATTAACTTGACTATTGGAGTAGCTGTTCACATTATCGATACAGATCAGTGTCCTGGCTTGAGCTAAACAGAACTAATTATTCAGTGATTTTAATTCTTAGCTAAGTCTCTTGTGTATTTTCTGAAATTAATAGCATGTTTTTTCCAAGCAGTGTCTGCTTCTAGGACTGATAACTCTTCACGTTTATAGTTACTGTTGATAATGGTATGTAAACTTGGCTCTTGCTTATACTTGCTCTTATAGAGACCAAGGTCACTGCTATATCCAGTGCGCTGTCTCAAGGTGTCATGAGGTGTTGTGCCTGCGGGGGGAAGCAAATGGGATAAATTACCCAAAACTGACCACAAGGTATTCCATCCCATAAATATAATACTTGGTATGAAGCTAAGGGATCATGAGAATCAAGCTCTTTTCCTCTTCTTATTCTGCCATGGCTGATGTTCAATCAGACCTCTGCTAGGTGCCCTGCCTCTGATCCTGCCCCATGTGTTCCTGAATCCAGTTCCTGACTCCAGCTCCCATCTGCTGCTGAGTCCAGTCTGGGATTTCTCCCGTGCCCAGCTCCGCAAAGCCTCTAGTAATGCAGTTGTCACTGGTGGAGGGAGAAGGGTTTAGCTCTGGTTTTGTATATATTTGTGTATATTTAATTATTTTCCTATTTACATTATTATGGGGTTTTTTTCTTCTATTGTTATGGTTTCATTAAACCTGTTTTAGTTTTCTTTTCCAACCCTTAAGTCTCTCCTCCCTTATTCTCTTTCTCTTCTCCTTCTGAGGAGAAGAGAGATAATAATTTGTCATTTTTTCAGTGGCCAGCACAGCTATAAACCACAACAGGCAGTATTCACCTCTTTAGCGAAGCTCAAGCACCTTTGTAGGTTTGTATGCTTGATCAAGTCCAAGAGATCCACTCTGTGTCTTACATACAGAGTTTCATGGGAGCTTTCTGTGTCAACTCTTCTGAAAAATTTTACCCAGGCTTTTCTCCAG
>NW_010165769.1:0-13092 GCF_000695765.1 Mesitornis unicolor | reverse complement strand
GAGGTAGGGGAAGGGAAAGGGGAAAAGGGAAGGGGAAGGGAAGGCGATGGGGAAGGGGAAAGGGAAGGGAAAGGGAAAGGGAAGGAAAAGGGGAAAAGGGAAGGGGAAAGGGAAGGGGAAGATGGCTGGGCCTGCAGCATCAGGAGCCTTCCTGTTGCATTCCAAGCTGGCATCAGTCCTATTTGCATTTTATCCCTTCAAAATCCTTCTGTCAGCCCCAGAAAACAACTCCAGCTGCTGCTCCACATTTAAAAAGCCATCAGTGGGCAAATACCCAGGTATTTTCCAGCCGCCATCCCTACACCTTGGCTTTCTCAGTGACTTCTGGACCGAAGCTTTCCACTCTTGAAAAATTCCTTTGCCTTAATCACACAAGAATAAAAAGCCCCCCACACACAGAGCTGTCAAATGGAAGAAGCAAACACGCTGGAAGAAATAGAAAGACTTTTTTTTTGTTGTTCCCTCTGATCTCAATTATAGGAATCGTATGCGTCATCTGGATCAATAGCACGTCGAAATTGCTCAGCCAGAAAGATTTTATATATATAAAACGCAGCAGCTGATAGCCCTCCTCTAAGCTCGTGCGTTATTATGCTATACCTGAGATGATGGCTGCAAACCATGTTCACAGGCTCTCGTGGAAAGCTCAGGTTAAGAACAAAGGCTTGATAACCGCACTTGTACGCGGTAACAGGATCTCAAACCCAGCCTGTGTGTATCTGCGATCTTATCGTTTTTAATTGGCTTTTTACGTCCTTTGTTTCCCGCTGCCGCGTTCCTGGGTCATCGCTCCCTGCCTTTCTCCCGGAGGTGGCTGCGATTCGAGGAGGATGAATCCGCAGAGCAGAACACACAGATTACAGTCTTTAAAAATATAAAATATTACTTCTTGCTGAACCTCTGCGGAGTAAGAGCTGCCGTACAGGCGCGTGGTTGTGGTTCACCAAGGCCAGCCCAAAGCAGAAATGTTAAAACCCAAGAAAAAGTGTTGGGAGGTCTTTGCCCGGCTGAATTTGTTTGTAAGGAAGGGTCGGGGGAGCTCTGGAAAGAAGAGGGAGCTTTGAGGGGAGAGGTTGCAGGTTTTGAACATGATTTTCATCGGGGTGAATCAGGCACCAGGGGCACCGTCTGGCAGCGCCTTTCAGAGCAACTTGGTTTCCTCTTTGAGTTAAAAACAGTCAGAGCGAGAGGAGGTGGGCGGTTAACGAGGACTGAGAGTGATGCAAAAAAATCTGTCGGACCTGCAGATCCGGCTCATGTCTGAAAATCACCCTCTCTATGGCTCCTGAGAAATCACCTTTTAATAAGGAGCCTATTACGGGAACCTGTAATTTTGTGGTTGATGCATGAGCCAGAAGATGACCGAGTTTGCTCTCACGTGCTTTTATTAAAGCCGTGGGTCCAGCTGGAGCCAGGAATGGTCACGTTGAACAGAGGAGGTGGTAGAAGAGCCCTGGGCTCTGCCCCTTGGTACCGGGCAGGGAGTCAAAGCCATGGATCCTGGCTCCCTCCCAGCTGCACAGCATCAGGTGGAGCAGGGAAGTGCCCCCATCGCAGGTGGAGCTCATCCCCAAACCCACCTTCTCCCCTCCCAGATTAATTAAATGAATCTCAGAAGCTACCCAGTGGTGAGTCTGTGGGTAGGGAGATGGGGTCATGCTGCTCTACCTGGGATCTGCTGCTTAAATCAGGCCAGGTTTGTTCTTCAATGTTTTACTTTAAGGCTTTGATGCATCCATAAGCGTTTTGGGGCTGGGCAGTGGGTCAGAGCTCATTGGGAAAATGTGATTTATGGGTGTCTGAAACCAGTCAGTGCTGGGAGGGCAAGAGCTTTGCTTTCATGGGTGTTAAGAGGGTAAACCTTGGGGTTTTTTTTTGTGTTGGTTAAAACTCTGTGATCCATCGGATGGCTGGTGGTACATGAGTCAGGGCTGAATTCTGGGGGAAGACTGTCAGAATCTGGGTTACTTGCTCCTTTGTGGTCTCTTGTTTATACCTGGAGCTGATCTGCCTCAAGTCTGTGGGATGTGATGGGAGAATGGGAAAAGCTTCTGGAGAAGTTATTTAAGGTTTTCAGGCAGGTACGAGCACACAGCTCATTTCACAGCTCTGACAAGAGAAACCTGGCTGGCGCTGGCTGTATTTCACCGGTGCTTCCCCTGCCCTTGCTGCTTTGTGCCTTCCCAGTTCTGCTTTTTATGTCCTCAAAATGAGAGCGCTGTCTCTTGAGACCCGGGTAAGACAGAGCCAGTGTCGGCTGGAGCAGAGCTTTTTGGTTATGAGCATTCCCTCGTCTCGTTAACCACATTGCATAAGGAGGTGCAATGCTGCTGAGCTCAAAATTACATCTCCTTATTTCCTACCTGATGCAGCAGCAGCAGATGAGCTAGGCAGCTGCAAACAAGTTTAAAGGTATTGCTTTCTCAGAGTGAAATGCAGGAGAGGAGACGCCTGGGTTTCATCTGGCCACCCCAAAACCCCTGGGATGCTCCAGATGCTGCTGCCTGTGACTGCTGTGGCCATGTGATATCGGCCCTGAGCACCGCGGAGCTTTTGAGGGCGTCCACCCATGCATCTTGTACCAACCCGTGATTTATGGGCTGCCTGCAAAATAGCAAAGGAAAGTCTGTGCTGCAACTCCTCAGGGAGCTGGGGAGCAAATCTGCAACCCTGGAAGTCCTGTGGGTGTCTCCGCTCCCCGCTGCATCCCAGCTGACAACAGGATCCCACTTGTCCCCGCACTGGTCCAGGACCAGGTCTGAAGGCTGCGAATCCCCTCATGGCATGGGGAGGGGACGCAGGTGTGCTCCTGCCCTCGTGTTGTCACCCTGGAAGTCCTGTGGGTGTCTCCGCTCCCCGCTGCATCCCAGCTGACAACAGGATCCCACTTGTCCCCGCGCTGGTCCAGGACCAGGTCTGAAGGCTGCGATCCCCTCATGGCATGAGGAGGGGGCGCAGGTGTGGTCCTGCCCTCGCGTTGTCACCACCGCTCCCCTTCTGCTGCCCCTGCCAGCTCCAGTTAAATGTCACTGAATCGGCCTCTTCCGAGTGATTAACTCGCTCACGAACGCTCGGCGTGAACCGAGCGCTGAGCCAGGAGCGATGGAGCTGGGAGAGGAGATTTGTGGCCAGAATCTGGGCAACGCTCACTCTGGAGCAAGGCGAGATGAACCCTCATGTGGCTTGTGCTGTGGCTGAAAAGCCTGAAGCAAGGTGGGATAACACCTGAGGAGCTCAGGTGTTACCTGATTTGGTCTCCAAAACCACACACAGCCTTCAAAACTTGTGATAAAAGGACAAGAATTTCCTACATCTGGAAGAACTTTCCAGCCCTGATATGCTACTCTGTTCCCTCTCCTCAAAAGTCTGATCCATCAGATGCAGAAGTGCTCTCAAAGAGCAGGAAGGTGGACATCTAGCTCAAGAGGAGACCCTCTTTCATGTAAAGCGATGCTCTGCAATCAGTAATTTGCTCATCCGTCCCAGGATTTCCCTCTTGTCTCCAGGGCAGCTCTCAGCAACGGCAATTTGAGGGTGAAATTCCTCCTCTTTTTTCTCTTGGAGCTTTTGAGGAGGATTTTCCAGGCTGAAAAGGGAAGAGCCCTGAGCAAGTTGAGGGGAAGGCTTTGGAAGCAGGTGAGTAACAGAGCATTAAAGGGCTGAGCTGAATTTGCCTTTAGCAAATACACCCAGGCTTCTTCCTGGCCCTGATTTTGGGATGCTACTGGCTGATGCTGTTTCTCCAACCCTGCAGGTACGTGCTGTGGGGAGCAGGGGGTCCCCAAGCCCTCCCCATGCTGCGTAGCCCGAGAGCTGCCCTTGAGGGCCATCGTGGGCTCAGTGGCTCGTGTCGGAGCAATGGCTGGAAAAACCACCTGATAAATTGAAGCAGACAAAAAGCAACAACCTTTCAAGATCGGCGTAGGTGACATTGCTTTCCCCTACCAACCAGGTAGAAAATGAGCAATTACAACCTCCCCACAGTGCCAGCAAACTCCTACAAAGGTACTTGAAGGTACGTGGCCTCGGCATGGGCTCTGCTGAGTAACTCCACGTCCCATCCAGCATTTACAGATGCGGGCTGGTGCCCTGAGGAAGCTCAGCCTGGCCCAAGCATCTCTGGCTTTGGAAAACCACAAACTCTAGGAGAAAATCAGCAATGTGAAGGCTGTTGCTCCCCATCAGAAACCCACCCGTGAGCCCAGAGGATGCTGTGCCCCCACAGGTCATGGGTTTCACTTCTTAACCAAGAAATCTTTGGGCTTTGTGTCCTTGCCGAAGCTGGGACAGGAGGACACTGCCCTGAAATATTAATTTCCTTGCTTCTTATTTACTCTATAACTACTTTATTTCCCCCTGCCTCGCACTTCTGATACCTGGCAGATTATTTTTATAATCCCATATTTGTTATATACTCCGAGTCCTCATTTTCTGTTTCACAGTCTGGCCACCTGGGCAGAGCCCGTTTAATCTGTATGCAGCGTGCGTGGCTGGTGCAGCCCATGAGAGACCTGTATTTAAAAATGTGTGCTAATATACAGCAGCTTGAGACACAGAAACACAAATTTTCTTCCCCTTTTTCAGGCACCACTGCTGGCTGCGACGGGAGCGCATTTGCTTGCACGGACACATGGACTGGGAGAGGCAGAAAGCACCAGTCCATACTGGTTTTGCTGGGGTCCGTGAAAAGGATCTGTTGAGGGTCCAAGGAAGATTTTTCTTGTTCCTTTGTGTGGATTAGGCATTGTCCTGTGTGCAAGGTTAAGGTAGGAAAAGGAAAGACAAACATCCCCTGTGATGCAATTGGATCCATGGGTCCACATCGGAGATTTGGCATTCCCTGGGATCTCAGATGGAGAACGATGGGATGATAAATCTGAACTGGTACTGCCTGGAGACATCAGGTAAGGAAAAGCATTTTCCTCTTTTATAGGGCTTCAAATCCATAAAAAGCAGTTTATTTTTTACTGACCCTGCGAGAATTGCAAGGCAACTGAGGACATTTTGGAGGTTGGCAGTGAACTGGAGACCAAACCCCAGTCTCTCCAACCAGTCCAGGGTCTTTGCTGGGTCGCTTGCACCAGTAAAGCCCCACAGTTGGGAAGCGGCTGATACTGGGAAAGGGAGCTCCTCTGTCAGTGGAGAGCATCTGCAAGCTGTCAGAGGATGTGTTTTGCTCGCATATGCCACGAGTTGATGGGACATCTTTATTCTCCAGACATACCCTGACAAAACATCAACAATTTGGCATTGAGCTCCCCAGGCTCCCGTATAAATATAGCATAGACGGTGATTCATCCGAGCGGTGTTGGGAGTGACCTGTTCCTCAGGTTGGGACAGACAAACTTCACCCTGAAGGTGACTTAGAAGTTATTCTGGGCTGTACCGAGCCCTCTCTGTATTTCAGCGCTTGCCAGGAAGCACAGAGCAGCGCGCAGCAAAAGGCAACCATCTGCGGTGGATTTGGCCTTACGGGGTATTGGCACTCAGGGGAAAAGTTGATTTTTTTAAAAAAGAGCGACAGTCCTGCCATTCAGGGGAAAAAAATAACCTGCAAAATAGGGCTGTGACACCAGCATGTCTGCAAAGTGCAGATTCTTCTTCTTTTATGGCTTTAGCTTATGACTTCTCATGATCGTTTAAAGTCTTAACTCATATTTCTTGTCTGGATACTAATGATCTGACATAGGAACTCCCACTCTGGAAACGTGAACTCCACAGTGTCTCTATTTTTCTGTATTGGTTAATGTGTGGATAGGGAAAAGGGTAATTCTATCGTTTGGCAAAGCAGTGCATAGCAAAGCGCTTCAACTTTTACTCCCCTCCACAGGGAACAGAAATACATTTAGCTGCTGGAACATCTGCCCCATTAACTTTCCCTTTTCTTTTATTTTTTCCTATGCACTATTGACCTCTTAGAAAGAGGTTTAAATTCTGCTCACCTTGAAATTCCCTTGGGAGGGACTTTACCTGCCAAGCACCAGGATCAAACACCTGGGGTATTTATCCCCATCGATAACCTGGCAGCTTTGGATCACTATGGAAAGAGGTTGGTAACGTCCAAGTAGTGCCAATAAAATACTCCATAACCTGTGTATTAATCTTAATATAATTGCCCAAAGGGCATCTACTGCCCTGCTTTGCCCTCCAGTTACTGTACAGTTGACAAATGATTTTAACAGAGCCTTAGTGGTCACCAGAGAATGGACAATATGTAGGGCTATAAGCTGGAATTTTCATTGCAGCACATGGTTGAAATGACTTTTAACTCTTTGGAAGTGCTTCTTTTCCCCCTATAATGGAAATATTTACGTTATCCCATTCAAATGCTCCAAGGTGTCTTTATTTCTCTTGGCCTGGCTCATAATGGCTCAGTTCAAAAGCATTAAAGTTGAAGGGAAATGAGCTTGGCACCAAAGGAAGTAGGAAAATATTATTTTCCTCTGCTAGATGGATCTGTTTGCCTTAGGAAGGTGCTGTAATGGTGCAGGCTTTTCATTTCCTATGTGCGGGGCTGTGTCACTGCAGCAGGTTCAGGGTCTCTGCATCCCTTTGGTAGCGCAGGAAAATAATTGAGAGGGGTTGAAGGTTTGATCCAATGGATTTAGAAAAGATTTCCTAAATGGTGTCAGAAAAAAAAACCAGTCTATGGGCAGCAATTTGGGACAGTAACTTTTCCTGACTGTAGACAAATGACCAGGGACCTCCATGGTTCATGGAGTTATCAGTTGCCATGAAGGCTAAGATCTTTAGTTAATAATCTGACCTAAAGTCTTCTTACTCTGTTATCTCTTGCTGAAAAACCCAAGAATGCTCATCCTGCAGCAGCTAGTTTGAGAAGTTTCTTTGCAACCTCCATAAACCGGTGGGTTTTAGTCTTTGGCTTGTGGTCTCCTAAAAACAAATGTCCTCTGTGTAGCTTTCCATACAGTTTATATGAACTTAGGTGTTTTTTTTCATTATTTTTTAATAGATTGCTACAGAGCAGCGTATTAACCCCAAGGGTCTGCTAACCACACTTTGGAGATCGCTCTCCTAAATTATTGGAGCACTTATCTATTAGCCCAGAAGAATTCACATGCTAATCCTCATCTAAAATGATCCCCTTTGGGCAGGATCCTCTTCAGACTCGGCACCGGTGGCTGAAAACTGCCGAAACCCTGCAGAAATCACGAACCCCGCGGCATAATTATTAACAGCACTGACAATTCAGGCAGTGGGTCCGAACCAAACCATTGCTGATATAAACTAAGAGTGGTGAGGTAAGTCATCAAAATGCATTACTTTCATCTTTGGCCAAAACACAGAGCAGAACCAAGAGAATTATTATTATCTTTTTCTTCTAGTGTGTGGACAATGAATAGCACAAACAGAAAAGCTTTTCCTCCCGTGCTCCCACACGATGATTAATCTTCCCAGTGTCTGAAGATGTTGGTCATTATTTCCCGGCTTGCCTTGAAATCAACTCTTAAAAAGCAGCAGCAGCGGGAGGTATTTATATGATGAAAGAAGGTTTGTGTGAAATACGCATTTGTTTCAATGTTCTCGGAGCAAACCTTGTCCAGCCCTTGAAGGAGAGCAGAGATGATCGTGTTTAGGGGAAAGCAGAGGTGTGAGGATGTCCCTGGATTGGGACTGCCAATGAGCTACACAGATGGTTGTCAAATAAGTGGAAATTCACCTTCTGGGGGATTATTTTCCTATAACAACCGAAGCAGTCTTTAGTGACTACCCAGGAGCCTGGCAGTTTCATTCTGGTTGGCTCTTTCTATGGCTGGAAAATTCCTGTGTTTCGTCAAACAGGGTCCCCATGCGCATCTTTGAGCTGCGCTCGGTCCTCACGGAGGTGAGATGTGACTGTCACCTCCTGGTTCCTTTCCAAATAGTTCAGATGACTGCAGACTCATCAGGAAACTCTGAATAGCCAGGTTTTACCTGAAAAAGCAGGGGAGATCTGTCTGCTGTGAATAACTTGAGATAAAAAGCTGGTTTAGCTATAGAGTAACCCCTTCCCCAGGATGCTGTGGGGACCACCACACCTTGTACAAACTGGATTGATTCCAGATACTTTATTTTTTTGTACCCAAACCAAATATTTAAGTTTAGTTTAAGACTGTTGCATTTTCTTAATGCTTCTGTTTGTCAAAAACCGGTTTTGTTTCCCTTTTTTTGGACAAAACTGCTTGGCAAATTCATCACCCGTTTGCCTGCAGCTCTGGGCAGCCTGAACTGCATTTTCTGACAACTCTCTTTCGGAAAATTATTCTTAGACCTTTTCCACTTGGGATCTTATTTCTGAAGCCATCTAAAATAGGATGTTGCTCCACATTCGCAACAGCAAATTCATTGCATTCCTGTGGCCCTTATCTCACTTAAGTAGGGGAAAATGGAATAGAGTCGCTCTGGTGATGCCGATTTTAATGAAAAAAAGCTTGTGCAGCCTGCTATATTAGTCACCTGGACTTACAAAAAGTAATAAACTAGAACTGTTTCCTGCTCTTTCCTCCATGTACCTTATGCTATGTTTGTGCTTTGGCACGATTTTCCATCTTTTTTTTGTTATTTTCCCTGGCATTTAAGTAAGATTGTTGAGACATAGGCCTTTACCATAATTAAGCAAGATTCCTCCTCTTGTGAAAGCTCATTCCTGCCCAATTCTGGCTTGAGAGCCGGAGAAGAGATTGTTGTCTTGGATGTGAATGGCTTTTCCCCTTTTTCTTAGAAAACTGGTAAGTCTGGCTGAGGTGGCGGTGGGTTTGATATTGTGCAAACGTCTCTCCTGACATTTGAATTCTCAGCGAGGCCTGTGCAACATCCCTGAATGTGAGCCTTAATTCAGATAATTAATATCTTATGTGTACGAATGTGGAGTTAAAAGACAAGCAGTCAAACCTGCGGATCAGCACATGATGATGCTTCGCAATTCAGAGGTCTGGGGGCTAAATACGCTATTTGCTGTGCTGTGAATTTGGCTGTAGCTGCTGCCAGCATTTCAATTGCTCCACAGGAAGGGTGAGGAAGCTGCCTTCTCTGCATCAGTTGTTTGCTCCTCACTGGTAAAGAGATGAGGGGGCTTCACAGCCCCTCATTTGGCAGGTTTAGCACATGAGAATTATCACATAAAAGCTGTGTGCCTGCGTAGCACAAACTAAACCAAATCAGGGCAAAAATCCATGAGTAGTTTATCTGTTTCTGTTACTCACAGCTTGCAAACCTCCTCCTTGGCAGCACAGGGTGGACCATAGACACTGATGGGATCACCTGGAGGAAAGATGCCCTGAAGAGCCATGCCTCAAACATGCCTTTCTACACTTTTATCACCTACTTTTTAGAGTATTTTTCTCACATCATGTATAGGTTGGTACCCCAGGCTGGAGGGAACTTACTGAGATGGCTGGGCTATATAGCTGCCCTGTCTAGGTGACCTTGCCACGGTTATGTTATTAATATACGTTAGACTTTTGGGTATTTTACTAGAATACCTCCTACCAATCCCAGTAACCCATCAGCACATGGTCTAATCTAACAAGCAATCATGCTTTGCACTCTCTGTTCCTTAAGTAACACAAGGCATCAGCTCGCTCTCCTAGGTTAAAAGTGAGCCACGACGCACGTGGTGAAACTGCAATCCACTTTCACCCAGCAGATAATGAAGTTCCTAATTACCCAGGCTTCTCAGGAGCTTCGTGTCCTCTGCTTGTATTTCTAAAACCTTAAAATAATCGATATCAGGCAGATTTCTGCTGTCCTGAGTCATTACAAGCCATCAGGGATCAGTTTGCCCATTCTTACTGCGTGTAGATGGGCTCTGCTTGGAGAAAGTTTGTTGTTTGCATAGTGCATCAGCCAGTTTAAATGTATGGATTTCCTCTTATTTGATTGCGACCGGATAAAATGACAGCCTACATGCATCGAAGCCTTTAAAGACATCAGGCTTTGCTGCTCCAGGTGAGGAAAAGCAGCTTTGGGGCTGCACAGAGAGGGGAAAAAGCTTGGTCTTCCCCAAAATGTTGCTTGTGGGAGTAAGAGCTTGGGATGGGAACAGCCCAAAGCCACCCCACACAGCATCAGCTCTGCATTCCCAGCAGGGAGCTCTTAAGATCGGGCTTCAGAAAGCGGAGCAACAAATTCGGCTCCACGCCACGGTGAAGCATCAGAAATCCTTCAGCTCCACACCGAAAGATGGCACGTTGTTCTGTCAACCGCCCTGCTTGTTCCTCCCGAGGTAAAGGATTCCTTGCTTTTGAAAGCCGGCGATTTCACCAGGTTTTGTTGTCACCGTCTGTACTTTGTAGTAGCTATCAACCAAGTTTAGGTGTCTGGTTTACATGCTGATGCTGCCCTGTTTTTTTTTTTAGGGATATATTTAAATGTATTATCCCTTTCTACTTCAGTGCAACAAGGCTGGGTTGTTGGGTTGGTTTTCTTGATTTTTTTTTTCCTGTTATTTTCTCTTTTCTTTTTAACTGTCTGCCAGCAACAGAGCCTTTCTTCCATCTGCCTGCTGTATCCTTTCATTGCTGTGATGCCTAAAAATCACAGGTTTGAGTGGTTCTGAGAGCCGGAGAGGGCTTTCTGGCTAAGGACTGGAGTGCTGCTCCAGCACGAGAGAGGAATCCCGGCCACTCCTGCAGCCAAAAAGGGAGCATTTTCTACCGTGAGAGGGCAAAAAAAAATATCAAGCCTACTTTAAAAGATAGGCTGGAGGCTTGAGCATAATTATCTTGCCAAACTCTTTCGCCTCGAGTATTATCTATCACTCTGTAGTTTTCTTCCTCACAGAAAGGTAGATATTAAATTCTACTTTCCTTGTCGAAAAGTAATTTTCTCAAAATTATTTCTTTCAGCCCTGCTAAAAACAAGAACCATAATGCAGCAGGACCCCCATCTTTCCAGTAATTACACTCTGCCTTCCAACTCCTTCAACACCAATTTCTCAATTTATTTGGCTTGTGTCTGGCGCTGCAGTCATACGCAGAGACTGGGCTCTCTTATTATTACACAGCCTAAATTGTTTTTAAAATGTAATTAAACATTTACCTTGAAGACAATGCCTTGCCGTCTTTAAGAAGCACGATATCTTAATTTAACCTAATTTAGAAAACCTTTAATTTTTAAGCATTTACCTTCAAGACAATGTTGTGCTAAGCACAAAGCAAAACAAAAAGATTTCTTAATTTAACTTAATTAAAAGATAAGACTTCAACTTCTCTATCAGTGCTGTATAAAATGAAGAGCAACACAGAGCCTTTCAGCTTGTTCAGAACCATCTATTTATTTATTTTTTTTATATCCCTTTGGTTTGTTCTCAGCAGTCAATTTTATTATCCTCCTTGATGCCCCCAAATCCTCTTAGAAAGCAGAGCTATCTAACCTTTTTGGTCCTGGGGCCATCTATAAGAAGATCAAGGGACCGCCACCGCAACAGTGGTGGTTTTTGGTTTGATGGGGTTTTGTTTGTTGAGGTTTTTTTGGTTGCCTTTTTTTTGTTTGGTTGGTTGGGTTTGGGTTTTTATAAGGCTGAGACAACATGCAGCCTGCTGCTTGAGGTCTCTTCAGGAAAGAGGCAATCTGAGGGGGTGAGGGATATTTTTCCCTTCAGTGCGAGGCTAAAGCAAGGTGTTAGGTGTTGGAGAAGGGACGAAGGAGGCCTGTGGAGTGAAGGTTTATTCTGGTGCTGGTCTCTGGCACAGGGCAGCAGTAAAAGCCCTCCCAGCCGCATCGATGCCCAAATAATGGAGCTGGCAGCTGGCTTTTCACATTCCCTCTGCTTTTCCTGAGCTGCCCTGCAAAGGCGTCCAAAGAAGCAAAACCAAATCCTTTGCAATGAGCTCCCCCGGGCTCCAAGGAGCCTGTGGAGCATCTGCCGCGCTCAGCGAGGCTCCGGTGCGACCTGCCAAGATGGAGCAGTCAAATCTACTCCCCGCTCCCTCGTGGCGCAGCTACGGGGCAGGGATGGGATGGGAGAGCAGCTGCGCAGAGCGCTCAGTGCTCCTCGAGCAGCTGCTGCGGAGGAAAGCGGCCACGGCGGCTGAGAGATGGTGCCCGCATCTCCCTCTCGCTCAGGCTGAACTGGTCCTGCCCGCAAACCGCAGTGGCTGGTTCAAATGGAGACGTTTTAAGACCAAATCATCAAGAATGCAAACTTGCCTCTATGGGTGGTTGCGTTCAAGGTCCAGCGGGCAGCCACCAGACAGCTAAAAGTACAAGAATGACTTTTTAGTGTTGTTTGGAGTAGGGGAAAGCCTGCAGCGGTCGTGGAGGTGCAAGCAAGGGCAAGGCAGGGTGGTCACCAGCTTTGGGCACAGCTGGGTCAAGAGTGGCTCCCAAGTCGAGCTCCCAGAGCTGCTCTGCTCTCTGCTTTATGTCACTTATAGCACTTTTTGTAGGAAAATGACAGCACAACTGAACAGTTCAATGTGGGGGGCCCTGCAAAGTGCTCCTGCTAGACCCAGCAATCTGGTCAGGTATTGCTTTCCTGTGGTGCTAGTTATTTAAGAAGGAGCGCACTGAGCGCAGGAAGACACAAACAGCAGATGATTTCTTTCCTCGCAGCTTCAGCTCCTTTCCAGCCTACAAAATGTTCTCTTTTAGCTCTTCCAAGTTTAGTCACATCAATAATTTGGTGGCTGCAGTTTACCCTTTCCTGTTAGCTCTTCCTGCAGCTCACAGCACCCAAAACCCACCTCAGGTGCCTTCCTCCACCCACCCAGCTCTGTTCCTGAGCAGTTTCAGATTCAGACAGGCTGGGGCGGTGGCCTCTTTCATTGCTAATTCTGCAGGTTTTTGTTGTTTGGTTTTCTTGTTAACATTTGTGAGCAGAAACACTTCGGTTCACCATCTGCACCTCTGGTCCAGTATTACCTCACAGGGTGACTGGGATTTGGTGAGTACTTGGCTGATCCATTGAACATAAAGCATTTGTTGAGGATTTAAACACTTGGAAATCAGATGTGCTTCATGGCAATTGACTTTGGGCTCATAAAAACCAAGAAGTGCAGTTTTGTACACAGAAAGGTGGTTCCCAAACCACCTCAGGTCCCTCTCTGAGGGCCCTGCTCCTCTCCTCATGCCGGGGAAGGGGAAGGGGAA
>NW_010165768.1:147013-148818 GCF_000695765.1 Mesitornis unicolor | reverse complement strand
GCTTCATAGAAGCAGTCCCTGAATGCTACAAAGGACAAAATAAACATTATAGTCTTGTTAGGGAAAAAAATGGGCAATAATTCTGCAATAGTCAGTGAAGATCCAACTGTTGTATTGAAGGTACACCAAATATCTAGAAGTAGACTGCCATTTTGAAAAACATCTCCTGAAATGGTGCCTGGCATCAAAATGTAACACACTTCCAACCTCAATGTCTTTCAGTTAGTGGATGGGTCTTCCTTACTTTCACATTAATGAAGACTCTCAAACCTAATGTTTTATCCGGTTTCTCTCTCCACATTGGGTCCATTGCTTTTGGCATTCATCTCACTCATATGTATTCTCCATTATGGAGGACAATAAGAAAACACAAAGAGAAAGTGTTTACCCAGCTTATGGGTGAAGTATCATGGGTTGTTCATTGATGAATATCACTTAGACCTGTGATACTCACCCCTCTTCCTGAGAAGAAGATGATGTGGAAAGGAGCAAAGTCTGTTGCCAAGCTAGGCCTTCTTTCAAGAAGTCTGACTTTGGAGACTCAGGTTTCGATGATACTGGTGGCAATGAACTTGCAAGGGAACAGGGACAGTTTTATCATCATGACCTGGAGCACCCAAGGGATTTGAACCACCTAGAGTCCAGTGAATTAAAACTCTACAAAAAAGAGAGATGATTCGTAGCATCTCAGTTGATTTTACAACTGTTTAGAAATTACTTCAGTTGAGATCTATTTTGGGTAATGAATGTAAACAATGGTATTTGGATCTTGATAAATACTAGAACGTTCTTAGGAATTTGTATAATGCAGTTCTGTTTCTGATTCATTGTGAAAAGTAGCTTTTTTCTGAAACTTCCTCAGTTTGTTCTTACTGGCAATCCTACTACAGATTTTAAACAAACCGTGCAGAATTTTCTTTCTTTTCCAAACCCACAAACCCACTATCATATTTATGTTCATTCTGAGAAAGCTGTATGTCCATACACTGTGATGTCTGGTCAAATCAGCTGAGATTCACATAAAAGAATCAAGTTTTAAATGATAGCTTGTAGGATGCATTCAAAAAATATCGTACATATATAATCACAGAAATTTTGGAAGAATAGTATGACTGCACAGTAGCGTTTACTTCTTCTAAAGGATATATATGAGTTTGATGGAATTTTGAAACCTAATTGAAGAGGGAAATGAGACAAAGATTCAAAGCCCAAATTTAATGTCAATTACAAGTTGCATTGCTTATAAGTGTTTTGTTGTTTGTCACCTCCAGAATTCGAATACTGTAGAAATAACTTCAGTGAGAGCCAGTATTCTAAGAAAGGATTTATCATGGAAAGGACCTGGAACATTAATAAGAAAGCTTGTTAACTTCCAGATGATGCTGAGTAAGACGGTGTATGAAGAGTGATATGTTGTATATTAGTAACATTTTATTCACATTAATTGCTTTTAGGGAAAGGTTTTAAAAACATCCCTCTTTACTCTGGGTTCAAAGACCATAAATGGCAAAATCATATTTCATGATTATGTGTGAACTAGTTTGAGAACGTGAACCATAATTCATTCAGGTATTTGTCAATAATCATTATACGCTTTGGTTGATTAAGGTGGAGGAAGACATATTTGAACTTCCTAATGAGACAGTAGCAAATAAATTGTATTTTCTTTGTGAAACTACTTACTAAATTTAAATATTAGAAATAAACTTATATATGGAGAGATAAACATTGAAATGGAATTCATTACTCGACTTTCATTTGAGCTACAGAATTTATAATGTAATGGTAGAACTTTATTATTTTGT
>NW_010165768.1:144141-146982 GCF_000695765.1 Mesitornis unicolor | reverse complement strand
CCTGCTGACGATAAAACATTAAAGTTGAATGCTTTCTGGTTTAATGGTTTGACATGCAAGAACATCTCAGGTTATACTCATACTTTTAATAAATAGAAATTTGTAAATATTATATTTACACATATTCATATATGTGTAAATATAATATTCATATTCATATCTCATAACACATTCATATATTCATATGTGTAAATATGACATGTACATCTGCTTTCAGATAGAGACAATTATTTATGAAACTGTTTGTAATATTTACTGCAACCATTGTTCTGATGGTTATGATTGACCAGAAGATTTCACCAGCCATAGGAAAAATCTGTAATTGTGAGATATATGTATTAGCAACAAGTTTAGCATAATATTTTGCTCAATGTGATTGAAGGTTTGTCAAAAGATTTCACAATATTGCCTTTTGATATGACTGAAAAGTTAGGTACTGAGCATTCTGTTTTAAATTTTACCTATAGAAATATCATTAAGTAATGCCAAGGCAGAATTAGTGTTTTGGCATTTTTATTATTTCATCAAGAAAAGAAAAAGACTGACTACAGTTAATGCTTTTAATTCTAAGTCTAGATTATGGATAGTAGCCCATGGACAAAATTAAGTAACTTCCATGCCTTGAGTCTGAGCAAATATCAGTCATGGTTTGCTGTCTGAGAAAGCTGTGCTGCTTCAACTGGTTTCAGACTCTTCACTATGGGGGGAGAGGTGGGAAAACAGGGAAGAGGAAGTTACAAATGGCTCTACCATCTCCCTTTATTGCAAGGAGCAGCAAACATCACTCACATCTACTTTAAAGTACAGATTATGGTGGATTTGCTGCTACTTGGATTTATACTAGAATATCATCCCTATTCCCTATTCAACAGGCATGGAATCATTAAAAAAAGGGACTGGAAAAGACCCCAGGAGGTCACCTGCCCCATCACTCAGCCCCAAAGCACAATCAACAGTACATAGACCATTCCTGACAGTATTTGTCTCACTTGCTTTTAAAAACAATGCAGTGACAGAAAAAACACTAGCATCCTAGACAGTCCACCCCAGTGCTTCATTATCTAACCACTGCAAGGTTTTCCCAATGGTTATCTTAAATCTCCTTTCTTGCGGTTTAGTCATACTAGTGGTTTTATTGCCAGTGAAGATGGAGAACAATTTATTGCAGGCTGTGATATATTTGAAGATGAGTATGTCTCCCCTCGATATCTTCTTCTCTGTAATTCCTAATCATCATGGCAGAAAGGATGTAGTAACAACATGAAGGAAGTAGCTCAGGGCTATCCCATTTTGTGGTGGCACAATTTTATGGTACATTTGAGTGACCATGAAACCACAACTGAGGAAATCACAGCTATTCAAATGCAATGCACAAGATATATCAAGGAATAGCTGGAAAGTGCCTGCAACATTTTTGAAGACATTCAGTAGGTGCTGCGTATATTAATGTCATATCCTTTTATTTACTACATCACTGTTAAATTACCAGAACACAATTACTATTTGCATTTCACTTACAAGTTTTTGATTTAGCTTCTTTATTACATTGAATACTGGCAAAAAGACTTGAAAAAAAGTTAAAATTATTCTTCTATGACAGCTTATCCAGGAGACTTTGAAATGTGCTTTCCTACAACTTCCTCCAATAAGTCTTGGTCACATGTCTGTTGGTGGAAAGTGAGCCTTAGTCAGATATGGGAGGAGTGGCACTTCAAGAGAATTGAGTTAAAATGAAAGTGTAGCAATGTGGATGATAATTTAAAGCTTTTCTAAAGTATTCCACCGTATCATCCTCTGAATATTGTTGGCAGGGCATGACCACTGACATCTCTTGCTCTGTGTTGCTCTTCTGTAATTGCCTTGTTTCATTGCTTCAGCTTTGGTTGGAAGGCGTTAAAAAATTTAGTAAGTACTGCTACATAATCTTTACTTGGTATCTACTTGCTTTCAAGAGTACAGTGATCTCCTGTTTCCTGCCTGGAACTTTTTAATTTTGCACCTGGCTTGTGAAACAGATTCCTACACAGCCTTAATTATTTAACAAAAACAACCGCTTGGTGTTCTGCAACATCAGGGACTTTTGTTAAATAAAACGCAACTGAGTAAACATGAGACTCTCATCCCTCCCTCTTCCTCAGTTCCTTCTATGAAAGATGAGAATAAATTTATTTACCCTTTTTGCTTCCAACACAAACACTGACTAGTTTGTTTCTATATTTTCTTCTTTATATTGAGGAATTTTTTACAATATAGGCCCTGATAGGTCAATAAACTGAGGCATCCTTTTAATTTGTTTGTAAACAGCAACATCGCCTTCAATGCATTCATGATGAGTCCTATGGATATTCCACTTCTCCCGAAGTTTAAGGCAGGCACTTTTTTGTAGAAGTCAGGTCATCTTTTGGTGACATATTTTCATGTAATAATTAGAATATCACTCTGCTTCAACTTCTGTTGGATTTTTCACTACCCAGCTGTGACTTGACAATGATATTCAGATTAGAACAAGTTAAAATGGAAAATATTAGCTAAAAAAAGTCAGAGAGAAATGTTCTTTTTTAACTAAAACTCCACCCACTTTTGTGTAGTTCCAATTAATCCTAAAATATTATTTGTAGGTCTAGTAGCATTGCTGATTATTAGGGGGTATTTGGTGCTTTCTGCACTAAAACTATCAACTTTGTTGATACTGAAGTACTTTCTCAAACTGGAACTTTTTTATGGAGCAGATTAAGGAAATTACTACAGGATTTGTATAAGGAAAACTAAAGCTCTAAAGGCTGTTTTGGTTCCTTTGGCTGAAAATGGGTCTGGACAGTAGAAATGAGGATGGACCTTGCC
>NW_010165768.1:129513-144110 GCF_000695765.1 Mesitornis unicolor | reverse complement strand
ATTGCCCAGCGGCTGAACCTAAATAAGCACAGGACTGAAAAAGGGAAAGTAGATCAGGGAGCCAGATCGAGCTGGAGGGGAACTGTGAGGAGGTACATTGTGATGAGTTGCTGGCAAGGGGAAGGTGACTGTGACTGAGAGCAGGGCAGGGGCAAGGTGAACAGCACCTTCCCTGGTCTGCTGGTTTTCTTTTTTAATGAAAGGTTGTTGGGAAGGGAAAAGACAAGGGAGGTATGAATATAGTTATGATTTTAGTTTCTGGAGCACAACACTGATCCTTTATAAAGTTATAACAGTAATGTAAAGAAATGAAATGCACATAATGTATCTATGAAAGTCTATATAAGAGAAGAGATTGCCAAAGCAAGTAATTAATTTAAGCTACTTAGCTTGCTTACTGGCAAATTGCAGAAGTATTTTGTCCTCATTTTCTTCTCACTGCCATTCCAGCTCTGTCCTCATTATTGATCTCCCTGCTGTTTTGGCTCTGACTGCTCTTAAGCACGTACAAAGGTTGTCTTTCTTTCTCCTATTGGTACCATACCTAGCCACAGCTAGGGGGGAATCAGGAAAAAAAACTGCTGACTATTGCTCTTGCCTGTATTTAGGAAGGACAAGATAGCAGTACATCCATCTCCTCATCTAGCCTAGAATATTCTTAAACTGCAGTGTTTTTAATGCTGAAACTGTGGAGTTAAATGGAGAATTAAAACTTTGATTTCTGAACACCTGTCATTACTGTATTGATTATTAAGCAAACAAACAGATATATGTTTGTTTTAGGAAAAGAAGTTGCAGGCTTTGGACAAGGAAATTGCCCATGGTCCTATAAACTGCCTATACGCGCATGTGTGTCTATTCAAAGATAGATGGAGAAATGTTCTCAGTGTTACCTGGTCTATAGAGAGATCCAATTTGTGTATTAACAGAGATTTGCTGAAGGAAAGTCAAGGCTTCTGACTTGTAAAAAACATTGTGGTCACGTCTTGCCAAACACACTGATAAAAATCAGCCTTTGTGTTACTTTATTTCAGGACAAGACTTTTTAGGGATTGCTGGATTGAGAAATGACAGATGTTTCAGGTCTTGTAGTTGTTGAGGAAGGATTGAACTGGAGAATTAAAAATAATATTTAAGTGCCTAAAGACTCTGTTGGCAAGCAGCATGTGTTTTTATATAAAGTCTTCTTTAGCAAGGGATGAAGAGATTTGTTTGCCAATGTAATAAAGTAGTAAATGAACAGGACTCTGTTCCTGTCAAATGAAGCTGGAATATTGTTCAGTTCAAGTGGAGATACTTAGGCTTTCTATCCAAACATTCAAATTGTGTTTTTCTAAACCATCACATATAAAACGTGCAGTGTCTGTGAAAGCTAATGGGTTTTCCGTAAGTAAGAGAAGGGTTATATTTAACCTCATGTCAAAGTAAACAGTAAGGTGGCTATTCATTATTTTATTAATGCTATTAATATAGCAAGTTTATGAATCAAAATGCTAGGCTGATAAAGCAGCAAAAGAAAATTATGAACACATTTGCATGAATTCTGGCAACTTTCCCGTCAGTCATTATAGGTGGAATTATCAAAACACTTCAGCCTTGGGCTAGTGCTCCCATTGCCATCAATGCTTGTCAGCTGGAGTGGGCCTCACTGACTCCCTTTGTTTTTGCAGGAGATGGGATGGTTCAGGCCCATCATTTTTTATCCTTTCATATGCCCATTTTAGGACTAGGCACAGACTCAAAGTGTCAGGCATGAATACTGGAATATACACCTATTTATAATAAAGCATGCAGTCATGTGTGATTTGCATATCCTAGTTGTGTATGAATGCCTTTATAACATTATAGAACAGCCATTGTAATGATAAAGACTAAAAATGCTTTTCTGGCTCAATATGCAAGTTATTTAAATTTTGCCTACCATTTTTTTATAGAGGATTTGTGCTATAGAATTCAGACCTGGTTAAAACTCATGGGTGGCACAGGGCAATAGGCTCTCCTATTGATCCTCTCTCTTGACAGGTGCTAGATGCCCAAGTTAACTCGATGACTGATTGTTATTGACACATTGTGGATAGGAAAGAAGCAGATGTGGCTCTCCAGGCAGAGGGACCCATGGGCTGGAGCAGAGAGACCTTCTCAAAAGATCTTATGGACAGCAACACCTCAGCTGCAATTTGCATTGTTCTGTTTATTATTTACTTCATTGGTAAGGCTAAATCCTGAGAAGAGGTTGAATCTGCTGTTTTATGTAGTGCGTATGTCCCCTTTTCAGGGTATAATGAATATTCCTTCATGATAGAGGCTGGGAAAAACTATGTCACCTCTAAACTGAAGTGGCTTATTCTGGCAGGCACCAGCTATTGAATATTTCTGGAACTAACTGAAGGATATCCAGGGGGCAGAAGTGTGGCGCTGTTCTTGTTGCTGGGATTATTTTTCCCTTCTTTTTTTTTTTTCTTGAAATAAATAAACAAGAAGGAGGATATTTTAGATTTAAAACAAAGTTGTAAATTTAAAACAACCTTTCTCCATAATGAATTGTCAGTTACTTATTGATTTTTTAGCTACACAGTCTGTAAACATTTCAAATTAAGTGTGTCTTGTCATGCTGCTCCCCTGCTCAAAGGTAACATTGCCAAAAAAACCTCCAAAGCCACATGTAAGAGCCATTGCTGAAGTGTTTTTGGGGGTGAGGAGGCTACCAACAGTTCTCCTCCGTGACACCCAATAGTGCTGGGCATATGGAAGCAGGGAGGGAGCAAAAGAATTCCAAATTTGTTTCACTTACTCTTCTTCACTGCCTTAGCTTATCATTTTTGTCATTTTTGCCCTTTCCATCTTGCCTGTACCCAAGGGGTCAGCATGTGAAAAGCACTATATAGTGTAAACATCGCTGTGAAATAGCTAATTTGCCACAGTGGCAGGGGGTCTCATTGCTACTCCTCTACCTCCTTTTTCTTTCAGACATTTGACAGCACTTCCTTCTCCTGCCACCTCCTGACCTGAATCAGGGACACAAAGTGTGATCATTTGTTCATCAATTATGTTACATCAGCAGGACAGGACGTTTTCCAGGGTCTGGATCCCCCCACCCTTTTCCACCAAACTTTCTTCTCTCCTAAAACTTTACTATAATGCAAGAAAAAATAAAATTGGAATAAATCAAGTCTTGCCTAAAGACCAAATGCACATAATGAGGGCAGTGGGAACAAGCAAGAGCGAGCAGAAGGGGGTGGATGCTTGTGTTTCGAACCTTTTTTGATGCGTGAGTGCTGATTCCCATGTACCGTCTGCACTGAGTCAATGCTAAGTCTTCGTGCCAGTTCTTAGCCCTCTAGTGCCTGAGTTTTGTCACATCCACAGTTTTCTTTCTTTCTCCCGTAGCTTTTATGTGACCCCCGAGCTCATAATATTCCGCACGCTGAGTGTCAGCTGAGACCAAACAAAGAGACCTTTCTACTCTGGCAGAAATTCGTTAAAGTCTCCAGCATCAGAATTTACGGCAGCTTTCTTTTGAAATGCTTGACATTTCCTCACAATTTCTTAGATATACTTGGTGGGTAAAGTGCGTCATCTTTGTTTGAATTTATCACACATAATAAGCCATTTTCTCCCAGTTTAATGTCATCCCCTCGGTAACCAGGAGGTTGGAGGCAACAACGCAAAAACAGCAAATTTGTCAATGGAATGTGTAAAGCTTAGTATAAATTTATCTTGTCCTAATCCCTTGGCCCCTTTTCATACCATGATTTTTCATATGCATATGAGAATTTTCAGAGTATTGGTTTCTCACACATTTCACTGCCCATGGACAGAGCTGAAATACAGGCTGAGCTGTCAACTTCCATCAAGGCAAATTAAAAAAAAAAAAAGTTCCATACAGTAAACTGTGTTTCACCCTCCCAACCTCCATGCTCTTTGAAGCCGAACACTGTTTTCTCTATGGTTTTTTTTACTTGTATAGAACTCACCAGATTCTCTACAGAAATAAAATTAATTACATTAAACCAATCGATATCTTTTTATCCTGATGAACAGAAGTGAGTTTCACTGCGTCCCGGAAGTCCTGTTTTCTAGAATCCTGATTTAAATAAAAAGAGAGGAAGAAAGGAAAAGAAAAGAATCTCACTTTATGCCTCAGGTCATCCACGCAAAGACTTCAGATGGCAGTAAAACTCACAAAACAGTTCTCTTTTCCTGGGTGCTCTCTCTCTGCACCTCACCATTACTGTGACATTTCAAAGTGAAGATCCTCTGTTGCAGAGGTTACCTAACTGTTTATTCTTAAAATAACTGTGAAACTTCAGGCCTGCTTCTTCTTAGAAATTGGGAAAAGGTCAGTACATTTATTAAAGGGATAAATAGCTGATGTTAACTCTTAAAACAAGGTATCCCTGAAGACGTTTACTGTAACCAGGAGTTGCACTGGGTTTTATTAGACCAATTTTGTGTGTTAAAGGAATCCTGTGATACTCCTGTGGTCCCAGGTTTAGTGTGCTTTTAAAACAGGATTCCACACTAGCACAGATAAACAGAAACAATTCCATTAATATTTCTCTAATTTATTAGTTGGGAAAAAATGAATCATACATTTGATCAAAATGGAAATAATCCAGGCATAGTGATTTTTTTTTTAAGTTTGTTTTTGGGGGGGAGGTTTGTTTGGTTTGGGTTTTTTTTTGTTATTGTGCTGTTTATGAAAAGCTAAAGGTGAAGCAAACTACAACCTGATGGCAAAACTATCCATCCTAGTTTAATTTAATTTAATAAAACTGTCCAATCTAGCTGAGCACTTCACCAGGGCAAGTTCTTAAACACGGATTTATCAATTTGGAGTCCAGGAGAAGCAGCAAAGCAGAAACATACATCTCAAACACCTGAAATACATCAGGTATATTAATAATCTTATGATATAATCTGAAACCTTATGCCAAATATTTTTGAGGGTGGTGAGGTGGGGTTTTTTCAGTTTTAGTTTTTGTGTGGGCAAATTCCCTTTAAATGAATGACAGCTGACTATTCAGAGTAACTTTACAGTTTTAATTATGTGGTAGATGGACCTCCTCTGCTGCGTAACCATTAGACCCCAAATATGTTTTGTGTAACCAAATGTTCCTTATTATATGGTTTGCTGGTGGGAGTAGCACAGCAGGCATTTTTTTTATGATTCAGTGTCATTTCTTTAGTAATGGCGAGTGAGGATTGACAGGGTCTGAGACTCAGAAAAAACGTTCATTTCCAGTCTCTGAATGATAGGCAAAAACTCTTATCAGGACAGTAATATTTCTGTTCATGGTCTGCTCTAGAGCTAGGAAAGAAAAAAGCATGCAATAGTTTAATATGAAGGAAAGCTTGGTTGAGGAATCACATTACTTTCTACTTTGGATTCTTGCTGACTCTTCTTGTCATTAATTTCTTCTGTGATGCAGCTCATCCAGCTCTGCTTTTGGACTCTTGCATCACAGATTGTTATATTTAAAGCCAAGGATAAGAAACATTTATTGACACAGTTTAGTCATCATGGTATTTTCTGTCAGTGAAGATCACTGACACAATTTACTGGTACTGACCAGAGGAAGAACTGCACCATGTTTGGACTACCAACAACATTTATGGCTACGTAATCAAAACTAGTGATAGTTAAACCAGCACTTCAGGGGAACAAACATTTTCCTTTGAGGATCAGAAATTAAAGTATGTCATTGAAAGTACTGTCAAGTAGTTAAATACCTAAAAAAAAATTCATCTTCTCCTACAGCACAGGTGCTTGCCTCTGCAGGAAGGGCAATACTAGGAAAAACTGACAATCAGTCTTAATTCTTCTGGCAAATTTTGTATTATTATTAAAGATCAGCCCACAGGTCACTGTTTTGAAGCTAGTTTAAGTCTGAGGTTTGTGTTGCTTCCTTCCTTATGGAAATAGGTCTGTAATATCTGATAGAAACAGATATATAATTAATATAATTCCACTAGAAGTTTTAAATATATTTTAAAAGATGAGCACTGCTATTTTTGTTCAATAATTTTGACCAAAATCCCCAGAAATTATGCATTTCACCAAACAAGTGTAATATATGTGACTTTTTATGGACTAAGACTTGAATGCAGGAGACAAAAATTTAGCTACAAGCTTGAAATCAGTGGGTTAAGAACTTCTTTTTTGGTAACTTTTAGAGTATAGTTACTCATTGTCAATACAAACATTGGCAGTCTTGTGGAAATCTGCTTATTTAGAAGCTATTGCTGTGAATTTAACTCATGTAAGAAAAATTGTGTTGACTGCGTTGGGAAAGGGAGTTAGTAAAAGGATGAGAGTTTGGCACACTGTGCATCACAGTACACTTAATTCTGTGCTGTTCCTTGTATGACCTCTTAGTCAGTTCCTTTGGAGACATTAAAATGGAATCTGTCCAACAGGAAAGCAATGGAAATACAGCTAGGGGAAAACATAGTACCTGTTTCTCTGGGTGACCGTTTAAATCCATTTACATATATGTTTGTCATATTTTTCTGGATAATTTGACACTTTTTATTTCTGCTGCAGTAGAATCTTTGTAATGCAGACAAAATCATCCAAAATAACCCCAGATAATACCACTGGAAGTGTTAAAGCAGATAATTGTAAGGAAAGCAAACAGTGGATTTTGAAGAACAAAATACATACATTGTTGTAAGGATACTTACCTTTAGAAGTTGCTACTACAGGAAATATCTTTCACAGAAAATAAAATTAACACCTGCAGTTTCCAGTGTCACTGTGAAGGACCATCAGAGATGATGACGATGATGATGATGATGATGATGATGATGATGATGGGTTTTTTGGGTAGGTTTTGTTTGTTTGGTTATATGGTTTGTTTTGGGTTGTTTTGTTCTGTTTTTTTGAGGAGGAGGAGAGGAAGTTATCAATCTGGGACTGGTTCTTTTAGATATACAGTATTTTTCTTTAGTTACTTAAAGCATAGTCCTATCTGGTCCTGAGCTACCTACTTGCTTTTCTATTTTGTCAAACTAGCGTATAAAGATACGGATCTATTTTATTTGCCTTTATACACCTGACCATGTTAAGAACAAAAGCAGAGAACTAGAACTGACAAAACACTTTGTTTGTCTCCTTTCTTAATAGCTTTTTTTTCTCATAGAATGAGCATATTTAATCAACTATTTTCTATGTGAATAAGTAAGTATGGTATTACAACAGGTAGTATGCAGGCATTTGTATTTCAAGCCAACATGTTATCACCTGGCAGTGGATAATGTTCTGAGACTCCAGGCCTTGTGATTTTACATGCCAACTGACCTTACTGATCTTTTATAAAATTGTGGAAATCCAGTGTAACTTAATTGACTTAAACTAGGTGAATGTGATAGGAGCTGGCAGGAAACTGATGCAAAGAGTTGCAAGTCCAGTGATGATGTCTGATTTTTTAATTTATGCCGAGCAGCACTTATTAGGTGAATTTGTGACAGCTAAGGGTCCTTATTTAGTACTACGCAGACCTCTGATCTCTTATTTTCTACATGTTCAGCCTGCTGGGTTTTGTTTTTTCTCAGAAGCTTTTGGAAGAAGACCTTAGAACATAAAAAAAAGTCATTATATTTCATCATGTGATCATTATAACAGACAGCGGATGGCACTGCCATTGCAGAAGGACAGAAACATAACATGTGGAGAAATTAGCTAGTTCTGCTCCTGCTGATTTTGGCTGCATTTGAGTTCCTACTGAATGATTTTCAGACACAAACTTTAATTTGAAGCATTCTGATGCTATCCACTGCACTGAAGAAGCTTTGGAAAATATATGACTGATTGGCTCACTGTGAAGAAATGACTCTTAACCTCATGCTACACCTGAGCTCTTCTCATGTTCTTATAGTCAAAGATATAGTTAATTTCAAAGCCTCAGATATGTTTTCCTTCTTCTGGTGTCTACTTGAAGGTGGAATTTTCTCTAGTAAGTTCCTCATGGCTGCATCATTCTGTAGCTCTGTTACTCATCATGTACACAAGCAGGTTCTTAAATCTGTGGCCCTTATACTGAAATTGATTTTTGAGTAAAGATAGGAACTGTTGTATTCCACCCACATAGTAGAGAGATTTCTGTACATAAAGTGGGAATGTGC
Organism: Mesitornis unicolor; assembly: GCF_000695765.1. Classification (NCBI taxonomy): domain Eukaryota; kingdom Metazoa; phylum Chordata; class Aves; order Mesitornithiformes; family Mesitornithidae; genus Mesitornis; species Mesitornis unicolor. The sequence continues at coordinate 135,983 of NW_010165768.1, read as the reverse complement.
TATCCTGGCAATACATTTTATTTACCATCTATTCACATCATTCTGTGGCCAGTGAGAAGATAACCACTTCCCGCTGGAAGGCTGTTGAACTGAGCTGGCTGAGGGAAATTGATTATAAACATCCAACTTTTTTTTTCATAATTAGCTTATTTTTGCATTCATATAATTTTCAAAATGGCCTAGATGTTTATATCTGCTCCCCCCCATAATTTAATGTGCATATTGCAGTTGCAAAGGACTAGATGAAGTTAGCTGCTTTGTGGTGGTTACTGTATGAAAACATGCTGGAGACAAATGCTGTGGTAAAGTATTAATGACAAATCACAAAGGAGAAGTACATTTGAGGTTCACTTCAAAACCAGAAAGGTTGTTGAAAAAAGCAACAAAATTTAATTATTATTAGAATAATATACCTTACACTGAGAAATTTAAGAATTGGGTTCACTTAGTTCATCAAAAGTGAAACTGAATGCTGACTCAATTCTAGAGTATAAGACAGAAAGGGAGGAAATGCCAAATAAAGGAGTTCCTTAACCTAATGAAGAAAAGCGTGTCAAAAACTAATGGATGAAAGCTAAAAGAAGACAAATTTGAATTAAAAATATGGCATGCATTAATAACAGTGAAATTATTAAAATCTGAAACTATCAGGGGAAATGCTGGATTTTCTGTCTTTTCATTTCTCTAGATCAAGACTAGATCCTTCTCTGTAAAATACGCATTTGTCAAACACACATTACTGCACTTAATGTAGTGCTAATTGAGTGAAATCTATGATATATTTGAGGTTATACTGCGTGATCTAATGGACTCTTCTGTCCTTCAAGTCTCCAAGTCAGGGGATTCATTGTGCATCATTTCACGGATTAAGAGGTAGAAGAACAAATGTGAACAAAGTTAATACACAGAGTGTGTCCTGTTCTTTTACTTCAACAATGATAGGGTGCAAGTGCAATGTACTTGTCCAGTGTTCCTTGGTGATAACTGAAAAAATGTGGCACCCCAGTTTTGGTGTCCAATGACCATTCAGCTGATGTTGGGCTTACATGAGAAACTGTGACTCGGTCAGAGTTAAGAGTTTATTGTGCAACCTGGAACTAGGCAGGTTTTATGTTGTTCAGATTTAATTTCAGATGTTTTGTGGAATCGTATCTTAAACCAAACATGAAGTTAGCTCTTTAAAGTTCCTAAAATGGAGCTTGGTTAATTAACTGTTAGGCCCTTGTTACTAAGGGCCTACCTTTATAATTTTTATGTATTTCTGTACTTATGAATGGCATGTACTGAGAGGCTCTGTAAACTAGCGGAAAGGGATGTAGCAGTATCCTATGTCTGGAAGATGACAGCATCAAATTTGAATATGAAATGAAGTGTAATAACAGTGAAGATGTTTGCACAGTGAAAGGGAATACCAGTGTATTTCTTCTTGTCATTTTGGAAGGTTGGCTTTAGGCAATTGGAAGTTATAGGGTCAATATAGGAGTGAAATTTACTGCCCTGAGATATAAAGTCATATAGGATTGTCAGATGATTCCTTCTTGTCTTAAATTCTTTGAATCTATCCTTCATATCAAGCTAATATTATATGTTTACTTTCCTCCTTCAGCCCCCCTATTCTACTTAGAAATGTCTTTACTGCTTTATTCTATTCAGATAACTTTAATCAAGAAGAGAGAGCCTATGTAAAATAGGAAATCTGACCTCCCAAGCTTTAAAGTTACTAGCTGGTAACGTATGAAAAGTTACAGTAGAGGAGAGGGAAAGACACTAAAAAATTTGGTTTCATGAACTTCAGATTTATAGATAGCAAGAAGTCAGAAGCAATTAAGTACTACTCCACATCTATTACTAAATCCTGCAAGTGACAGCCAGCCCAGAAAATACGCTGGCATTTTTTAGTAAATGAAATTAAAACAGAAACTGAAATAAGATACTGAGAATAATCAATGAGATGCTGCTGTCATACAAGTTATAATAATGGTACCTTTAATTCTTCTCTGGGGTGCTGTCTTTTCCTTCTCTTCAGCATATGTGCCCCAGAACAGAGATCTAGCATCTATATAACAGTAATGCTGTTTAACCCAGAATGTACGATGAACTTATTCACCTGCTAATATTGTCAGCTGGACCTCTCATAAATATTACCTTCCATTTAGAGACTTCTGGAGAAGAATATAGATAATTAATAGATTAATAAATAGGGAGAAAAGTTGTGATCATGTCATCAGTGTTTAATAGGACAGTTTTTCCATGAAAATTACTGTATTTTGTTCACTGCTTTGCCCATGCCATCAGATAAATCTTCACTGTGGAGATATATCTTCCTATTTACAAAAGGAAAGAGAGTCAGTGTGAAGAAAAGATGGATTCATATCTGAGAGTGGAATAATCATATTTTACCTTGAAGTTCTGAACTCCAGATATGCCCTTCTTACAGGCTAGATACAGAAAATACAGCTGCAAGTGTCTGTCCTGGCTTTGTGTCAAAGCTGCTTTAGACTGGTGACTTTTTATTGCTATTTGTGGGCTTGGTTTCTCAATATCCTTTGACAGATGTAAATCAGATTATATAGGAAGCTCACAAAAACAATTACAGTAAAACAGAGAAGAACTTTCCATGTGTTACTCCAAATTTTATCATGTCAGCTTGCCAGTGACTTGACTGTGAGTCACAGCAATCAGTGTATTTTTCATTGTCTGCCTGAATGTACATATTGTTATTTAGGTGTGACAAAGAAGGAGGATGAATTTAACGGATAAACTTAATAGCACAGAATTTATCTATAAGGTACAGAAAGCATAGATATTTCAGAAGCACAAGTTAGTGGATAAAGAAAGGTTCATATCATCAAGTCATCATATTTTTATAATTTATTTTTTTTTGCTAGATAGCTCTTTTTGAACCAAACCTGCAGTCAGGTTGACAAATGAAGGAAAATGAGAAGTGAATGAAAGGACTGTACATTAAAGGGGTAAAGATGCCATTTTTATATGCAATGTTATGAAATTATAGCATGTTTTTCTACATTGCATGCACAGAGAAAGGTGGATGTCTTCTCAAAAACATGGAAAGCTTCTGTAAAAGCTGAGTCTACAGTTTCATTTAAGAGAAAAAAAGCAAAAATTGAATTCCAACTTTAAAATATTAGTAACAATAACAGAAATGTAATAATTAACTACAAACTGATCTAACTGTCAGCAAAAGCTGCTTATTAGGAATGGAAGAAAAAGATACACGCTCAGGAAGAGATGTCCTGGTCCTCTGAAATCAATGGATCCTGTGTGAGAGGAGCACACTGCCACGATTCTTGACACTGCTATCTCATCTCCCATTGTCTGTTAAAAAATAAAAATTAAAAAAGTATCATAAAAATGGCATGTTTTAAGTGCATCTGAAAGACTGCTTGTACCTTATGTCAACTTCCCCCCTGCCTCTAAGCACCCCCTCAAAGTCAGCATCTGATGTGTGAACCTTTTTCAGCCTTGACATGCTAGATATATCAGAGACAGTTTGATGTATTTGCAATAAAAAGGGAACTGCAGCAAGCTTGGAACCAGTGAAATTTACTGTTGTGAAAATGATGGCATTTTGATCCTCTGCAAGCCTCTAGCCCCTGCCCCCATCATCCAGAATAGCAGAAAAACAGTTGCTGTATAAAGTTTATTGAGGCTTTGGAAAGCCTCCGTAACTTCTGGGCGCTGTAGTCCTAGGCATTCTACTTTTTGTGAGAACTCCCAGTGACTCAATAGTAAACCACAGTGTACCTAAAATATGGGTGAGCTTGGAGTGGTGTTGGCCACATATTTCTTCTGATAATAAAAAAGAAAATTGAGATCTTTTAGAGGAAAAGTACAGATTTTATAATAGATTTTCCCTATATAAACACGCAGTAAATTAGAAAGTATATATCTTATAAAAACCTCTCTTTTTAAAAACATGCATGGGTAACCAGTTCTACCTGATAACAATAAATCAGAGGACTAGAGGCTCTCTTAGCTTAATCTACAAAACCCAGTGCTGTACTATGACAGTTTTCCACTCAGGTATCCACAGTTTGTGAAATCTTGAATCCTGCTTTGACACTTTCATGAGAAGACTGCTATTAATGAAAGATTAAGATTTTCCAGAAAGAAAAAAAGCAACAGATTTGATGCCACTGATTAAGACCAGATGCTGCCAGTTTTAATCCAGCTGAGTAGCACCTTAGGCCATTGGACTAGCTGGAAGATAGGATGGCAATTCAGTTCAAGTTCTTAGAGATGACCTCTAATTTAAAAACCTTCAGTCCAGAGAAAGAATAGAAAACAATTAAGGAATAATTTACTAGGATATAAAGGTTTGACTGTTGGATAAAATTACTGTTCGGTGCCTACTGCATTTTCTGTCTTTGGAAAAAAGGAGAAAATGGCCAGAAAACATTCTAGATTTGCTTTCAAGAAATTTTAGCAATATTTCAGCCATGACCAGTGAAGTTTATCAGTTCCCTGTCCAGAAGTGCTGGCCTGGATTCTGAATGCTTTTTCTACTTACATTGTGCCTTGTGCACTGGCCATGTGAATAATTCCTTTTTAGTGTAAAATTCAACTGCAAAAGCAGCAGAGCAAATAATGCCTCCCTGAGCACCCAAGAAATGGAGGTGAAATTTCCACACATACTTCCAAAGGATTTTCTGTATCTGTAGGCCATTAGATAAGGTGACTCCAAGGTTCTGCTTGGTTTCTAATTTTAAGTCATCCACATACAGTACAACAGAAAAACAGTTGAAGAAAATGAACCATCTAGTAAATACAAATTGGCAAAGTCAAAAGTAGAATAGGTTTAAGGTATGCTTGGGACATGCTGAATCACAAATGTTAATCTAGGCCATGCAGAAGCTAGAAAAATCTCCAAAATTAAGATTTATTTTTTTTTGTTCGAGTGAAAAATGAATGACCACTATTAGCATGGAATTTGACCTGTAATTATTGAGCATCCTTTGAAAATTGTTACAAATAATGAGCTGGCAGCAAATATCTGAGATCTCTCAGCTGGCAGTAATGTAAAATATCAGTAGCCTTTCAAAAGGGGAAGAGAAATGCCTATAGTTAAAAAGATTTCATAGAGGTTCAATGAGTGCAGTGTCATGAGAATAAAACCCACAGTTGAGCATCAGCTGCTGTAGACCCTGCTGCAGTAGATGCAGGAGTCAAACCATTCAGCTGTTTTCAAACCAACATTTGTTGCCTAAGGTAGGTACCTACAGACCTTGTCTTGCTTATGCTCTTATGCCATTAGTGCTACAGCTATTTTCATATTTAGACAGTGAGTGTAGGATTCAAGGAGAAATGCAGGAGCAGGTACTGGTTTAGTCAAATATTTGCACAACTTACAGAACCACAAGGTAGTTTTTTTTCTCCCTTTCTAATGGCAGTTTCCCTTTTTTCTATAGATACTGAAGATAAGAAAACAGCATAGAAACTTGCCTAGGCTAGAAGCATCTTGTCTTCACTGTAGGAAAAGAGAAGACTTCTATCTTGATAAGAGGACTGCTGGAAGATCTAGAAGACAACAGTTTCATGACTGTGTCTTGATTTCAACATACCCTTTTTTCTTTCTTAAATGTAGCTATGAAGCATATGAAAACAAACAGGTCAGAACATGACTAACCTTCAGGATCTGAATGGTTTGGAGTTTAGGTATTTCTCTAGTAAGGTTGGAGTGCATACAACATACACTTTTCAGTGTGAGCAATTGATGTTAATGCTGAATAACTTCACGTTGAATCCACCTGTATCAGAATATTTATGCCTAAAAAGAGAAAGTCTTGGCCAGAAGAGGGTGCAAAATTACCTAGCAAGCATGTACATATTTTGTGTATTTTAAAGAAAACTTTATGGCACACAAAAACATCGAGGAAAAGTAAAAGTTGCACTATGCTTAACTTATAGCTGTCCTCTAGGTGAGAGGAGCTTCCTATGAATCTGCTCTCTCTGGATTGCTAAAAACATCGAGACTGAATGTAGTAACACCACAAGCAGTGTTCATAATAAAAACCAAAACAAAGCAAAAACAAACAAAAAAACCCCCAGAATTCCAATCACTCAGTACTGAAAAAGTTATCAAGACAGGCAATATTGAAAAAATAGTGTCTCCTGTGTGCTACATAGACTATTTCTAACTGAAGTACAAATTATGCGGCATGCATGACTGGGTCAATTCAGGTATTCTCTAATCTGCAAAATAAATATCAGCATAAGTAGATCTCTCAAAATCCTGTGATCTATTATAACAATGTTGTCATATCTCCATAGTGGCAGTCTGATAACTTTCTTAACACTGACAATATGCCTGAATTTCCACTGTGACTCCATAGCAGAATTTTTTTTTTAAAGGCTATTTTAAAATAAAATGTTATTCAATAGTAAGATAGTACTCAGCCTAAGTCAGAATGGCAGACTGATCCTCAAAGGATGAGCTTTGAGAAGAACTC
>NW_010165768.1:84739-129482 GCF_000695765.1 Mesitornis unicolor | reverse complement strand
CCTCTATGATGGCAGAATGACTACACATTTGGAAAAGCATAAAATAATGATTGATTTTATTAGTGATTAATTTGTTTTCCCAGATTGCCCCAAAATGTTTTTAATTTTTTTGCTGCATCATTCACAGTAAATTGAACTTACTTACTGGACAGAAGTGAAAACAATGTTCTGATCTGTGACTCTTCAAAGAGGGCATAGTTTTGAGTTTGACATTCAGAATTTGAAAGTCAACCTGTATTATTGGGATACCTCAGTCTTCCCTTCATGTAAGAAAGTATTTCAGAGAGAATTACTTTCACGGTAGCACTAACCATCAAATAATTATCTAGGGAGAAAGAAAATATATACTATTAAGATACTCTTTTCTTTCCAAGATATCACTGTAGCTCCAAAAGTATGTTTGATGTAATACACCATGTCATTACAGGAAGAAATGAACCTACTGTAACATCCATTACTGTGTTTCCCCCTCTCTCCCCTGCTCTTACAGTTTTCCTGTGTTATAAAAAACAACAGTGATAACTTCAAAGTTGCATTACAGCAGTAATACAAAGACAAGTAGATATTAATAATGTGAGTGTGATGGTTTTCTTCATACAGTATTTAGAAGATCCTAGGTGGCTACAGCTGAAGGAGAATCTATCAGTCCAAGCCCTAGCTATACATACCACAGAGTAAGACATCATAGTCTGGAGGTAAATAAAATAATTTTGGGTTTCTCACACAGTTTTCTTCAATAAGAGGAGTTTCAGTAATCATGGAACTACAGAAAACAGCAGAAATTACTTGTAAATTCAGGTAAGATGCACTGAAGTGTTTATTTCAATCTCTTTCATATAGCAGGCTCTGGATGACTAGTATGAGATTGCTTGTATTTTTACTCTCATGAGACCCTTGGCAAAAATGGTGTCATTTAAAGTATATCTGCCTCAGCATTCATCAATGGCCATCACAAAAAATGTCTGGTTGTCCTTAAGTGTTCTAGCAGTCTTCTTGTTTTCCTGGCAAACTAAAAATGTAGATTATTGAGAACAAGGACTTGAGAAACCTTCTAGAAATTATGTTACTATCCAGTTCTAGGTTATCTCTACTTCTTTTACGTATATATAGTAGGAAATTAGAAGATATGCAGAAATTAATAGTTTCTGATGCTAAAAATATGTAATGCAAAAATGGGGTCCTGATTTGTTATGAAGTTGAACTTAGCCTCCAAGGGGATAAAATTGTGCTATAACATCTGTTCTGAAACAGAAGCCCACACTTACTGAAGTGGCAAACGGTACTTAATCAGTGACTTACTTTATATATGTAGCTATGAATCCAGCATGCTGATGTTTTTCCCAAGTATATTCCCCATCTTCTTGGATGAGGAAGAGGATTTGCGAACACACATTCATGATTCCACAGAGCAGATGTCTTGTCACTATCTTCAGCCACTGGCTTTAGGTCCAGATCTTTAAAGTCGTCTGAGTTACTGATGTAACAGGAAGGATCAAGAGGGCTTTACATGCAGTGCATCTTTTGAAGCCATACATCATGCAAGATTTCTATTCTTTCAATGGGAGTTACATTACTGTTAAATCCTACCTCATCTATTCTAAGCTTGACCCTCAGTTCCTTGAAAAGCCACTGGCTACATGTTGGTGCCTTTTCATCTGAGAGTCACAGCCTTCCTGCAGGATCAAGGCTTTGCAACTAGAAATTGTGAGGAACTGGTAACAGTGAAACACTGCCAACCTCTTTCTTAGATCAGTGTACCAGAAGTTTATCTATCTGACTTTGATCCTGAAAAGTTGTGTTACCTGAACACTTTCTACCTTCTTTTCCTCAGGTATTTCATGTACAAAACAGACTCTGTTGATGTTGCTTCTCTCATGGAGAGTTCTGGAGGATTTGCAAGTGAGCTGCCTGGCAGCAAGGAACTCAAGGTATTCCATTTATGGCATTTATTTCATTATTAATTTCTATATCAAAATAAAGAAATGGCACATGGGAAACCCTTTGTAGTAAAACTTCAGTTAAGCATCACTGACCCACCACTACAGAGTAGCTATCTTAACCTTGTTTTTCTGGACCATTTCTGGATTACAGAGAATATCCGTGCTGCACTTGTTCCTCTTCAGTCGCTTTTGTTTGAATATAATAGAATAGCTCCACCAGATCCATATTTGGACACATGCAAGGGCCTGTTGTCTCTTCCCACTGAGCTGGCACTAGAAGATTGTTTTTCATAATTTCTTTTATGAGTTTTTTTTTTAAAGATGTTCCTTTTTATCTGAATAACATCATCAGTAATTTCATCACAATGACATTCTCAAGTGGTTTCAAGTGAGTGTATAAAAAGCAAAATCCTCAGTCCTTTGTGGCAGCAATCTTCCAGGTGTGTAGGATTCTTAAAGAGAGGCAGTTGCCTTTTAGTGATGATTGCCACCTGGCCAGTCAACTCCTTACCCACCCCACATCAGCATGGTCAGCAACAACCTTCCTCTTCCCTAAATACCTGCAGAATTAATTTAAAAATTCAGTGGAGAGTAGAGCTTATGCCCACAGACAGCAGCACCACTAATTGTATCACATTGACCCACCACTGTTTCATCTCTTGAGCTTTTTCAGTTTCTAAAGTGACTAGCCTGATACCACCAGCTTCCTGTTGAGAGCTCAAACACACAGTACATGGTGGGGTCCAGAACTGCACACAATACTCAAGGTCTGGCCCCACCGATGCTGAATACAGCAGGATAGTCACCTCCTTTGACCAGCTGGTTATGCTGTGTTTGATGCACCCCAGGATATGGTTTGCCCTCTTGGCTAACAGGGCACACTGCCGACTCCTACTGAGCCTGCTGCCAGGCAGCACCCCCAGACCCTGTTCTGCAAGGCTGCTCATCAGTCACTCCTCTCCCAGTTTATACTTATGCTCAGCAATCTAGGAAGATGTTATTCCAAGGTGACTAGGTTAGACACCACAAAGTTTAAGTCAGTCTGGCTATTAATTTTCTTCTTGGATAGATGCTTAATGATAATGAACTGCAACAGAAGTTCAGGTCGTCTCATCCTTTTCGATGCAATGGGGTTTTAATTCCAAGTTATTATATATGAGACTATTACACAATAATATAATATTAGTATATTTTATTACAAAAATAAAATAAATTATGACCTTAAGAGGAAAATAAAATCATATTATGGATGATAAATAATTACTACTTCAATCTCTTTATATGTTGTATGATCTTCAGCTCTTTCAGAGGATGGACTTGCTTAACATTAAAATGATTCTGTGGCTCACAGTGAAAAATATTTCTCTAAATTGATAATAGAAATTATTATTTACTTCAGTAATTACTCTTTTAAAACTCTGTGAGCATAGCTTTGCTAGATTAGAGGTGACCTTTACAGCACACATCCTATAACAATATCCTCTATTAAACAAATTTAGTGTAGTGGTTTTTAAGTAGCAGTGGCCACATAAAAATAAGTTAATGAAGGAAGATATCAAGAAGTCAGTGTGTTACTGAACTTAAATAAGGATACTTTTCCATGGTCTCTTGAAGAAGACATTTTACTGCAAAAGTGAGGTACTTACAGTATCAATGGTTACACTGTATGTAGTGGTAGTGCCTTCAAGAAGCTGCTTACTTTTGGTGCAGGCAACAATTAATAGAGATGTGTAGCAGAAAGTAGTGATGTTTGGAGCAAAGTTTAAAGTTGTATATCTACATGCAGACATTCACATAATGAATAATTGGAAAATCAAGTAATAAAACTCTGCTCAAAACTATAGGCTATCAACATATTCATCCTCATTTAACAGTTCTGGAGCCTGACTGGAGGCAGTGTTTATTCATGTTTCTTAAGTTACAGGAGTTACCAATCAGATGGAAAGCATTAACCATTCAGGAGATCATTAACTGGAGTATTCACAAAGAAAAATGACCAGTAGCTTGCATCTGAAAACTTCCCTTTGGTACTCATTCATATACAATGTTCATTTAGAAACCTCTAAAAAACGTCATGCTTAATACATGGTGAAGGTTGTTTCCTTTTCTACTTTTGTTATTGAGATACAAAATGCTTATCCTTCCCAGGACCTTCCTAATACTTTCTCATCGTTAATTCTTAATTTATGAAATAAATTGCTATGTATCACTATTCCAAAAATCTCAGAACACATCCTAAGATCCTGCTCATTACTGAACTAATTTATTCATAAAACTGTTTTGGTTACAAGGCTGTATATGTGTCAGTATATGTGTCAGTAGCTCAAAGAACAGCTTCTACTGAATATATATGCAACTGTCCTTACATTTCTTCTGAATTTAAAACTGGATCCCAGCTATGAATTTTTATCCTTGTTTATGGTAGAAGAGGATGCTTAGAATCTGTTACTGTCTATCATAAGTCCTTTGCTCATCTGATTTATTCCAAAGTTCAGGCATATTTCTTATAGTAAAAAAAAAAAGTTAATTTGACTGTATATGAAAAAAAGCAGAAGATGGCAAACAGTATGAGTAATGGCTAACAAGTTGCAAATTAAATACCAAAGAGATAAGCGCCAGGAGGAAAAAGCCTAAGCATATCAAATTTTGTTATGCCTCTAGGGACAGACCAATTTTGCTCTTGCATATAAAACTATATATAAAACTCTGCTATTAAGACATCATTGTTATATTTCCTTTTTAAAGAGATGGCTTTAATAAATGTAGATTGTTGAGGTTTGGGGTTTTTAGGGTTTTTTTTTCCTTAGCACAACTGTCTGCACACAAAAGAAGCCTAGGAGCACAGAAAGCAATTTGCCAGCTGATCTTGACAAACAAGCCACACAGCATAATCATTTAAAACCTTTAGAGTACTCTTGAACCCATTTGACTTACAGATGTGCATTTCATACAGTTCAGAAAAATCTACATCTGGCTTCTACACACCTGAAAATCCTGTTGCAGAAAATGTATGTGGACCTACTGAGGCTAATATTAAGTTTATAGCGTATGTCTCTTACACATGATTTCACTGTTGATTTTGTTCCATGTATAATTGTACTGTAGGAAGATACAACTGAGCATATGACAAAGAAAAAGAGTAAACCTTATTATTCAAATTTCCCAAGTGCTTCTTCATTGTATGGACTTCAGATTTTGATATTACAATATGTAGAATATTTCAAAGAACCTACCATACATTTTGGCAAAAGGACTAGATAAGATGAGCTTCCTTAGATTCTTCATTGGTATTTTAATTAATTCAAAGAAGGTTTTGTCTATTGGAATTACAAGCCAAAGAACTTGCTCTAATTTTTCTTATCTTCAGTTGTACATGGATTTAAAAATGCTTGGTTTGTGCACTAGTTGCTGACCTGTTGTCTTTGGAGGAAGGAGTCCCATCAGCTTCATTAGCTGTTGGGTTAAGCCAGCAGTAAGGCCATAAATGCAAAATCACAGGACAGTTTCAAAATTCATAGCAAGAGTCTACTGGTGTTTCCCTATTTTTCATTAATGGGCAGTTCTCCATATTCTCTGTGTTCTTTTCATATGAAGACCTTGGCCTTAGTGAAGCTACTTGCTGCAGATTAGGGGATTTTTACCACTTCTTTTTGTATTTTCCTTATCTTACTCCATTTTCTTCTTATTGATGACTCCTTGTTCAATTGACTACATTGAGCAGACAGCTGCTGCACAATAAAACACATACTCTGTAATGAAAACTTGCAACTCAGAGGAGCCATACTTGTGTTAGGCTTGTGATGGTCCTTTTACCCCATTACTACTAGCTGGTTTCTTTGTGCATCAGGCTTTTTCTGTGTGTGAATAGTCTTCACAGGCAAACACACACATCCCAGCAGTTGCCCTATGTTTCATACTAAGTTCTGCAATGATACAGATCCTGTTCCCAAAACATCTCATTTCACCTTCATAAAGGCAGAACTGGTGAGCTACAGCAGTCTAAATCCCATCCCTTGCTGTTCTAATGTTAAGTGGTTTTGGTGTTTGGAAATCACCACAAGTCTTTCACAGAAAAGTAAATGTATCTGTAAATGGGTAACAAAAAATAAATCCTGATGGTTTCCTGGCAATACATTTCAAGTTCATTTGCTTTTCTTTAAAAGAACCTTGCTTGTTCTTGTATTTCTGCATTTGCTTTACATAATAAACATGAAAAAAGCATTACAAAGTATAACAGAATGTGAATGAAAAATAGTACAAAGGAATAAAAATACAGTGCTGTCTTTAAACCTCCCACACTGCAATTGAGTACAATTCCAACAAGCCACAGGTGTACACCATATGCATAGGTGAAAATGTGATTATGAGAGGTCTGATGACAGTTCTGGGTCCACAAAGCATTCATCTTATATAAACATCTGTTATGTATTCAAGGCAAAACTGTGCAGAATATAGAGCTATAATTGAGGTTTTAAATGCAGAGATATCAGGAAACTCCAGGTTATTGCCCCAACAGGAACTCAAATTTGATCACATTATAAAAAGATAGTACTTTTTATTAGTGTACATGATGTTAGGCTTTGTGCCTTATTATACTGAGATGGAATTGCTTCAGCTCAACAGAGTGTAGGGACTACTGACTTGGAGTGATGTACTTATTTCTCAATTATGGGATTGATGCACTCTTCTGGCACAGGGGCTCTAATGAACTGGGCTGTTGTTAGCTGTCAATATACATTGTGAAAATCCTGTGGTTTGATTGGCTGCTCCCTGTCATAAACCAGCAATAAATATGATGTCCCCAACTTCTGTATTCCTCTGCTGATAGATGAAGTTGCCAAATCCTTTGCATTACATATAAAAGACCCTGTTATCAGATGCTCATAATTTGGCCAAACTTTAGCCGTGCAGGATTAAATTTCCTATGCCTTGTGTCTGCCCTTAGGCGAATGTCCTTTTTAATTTCTTCTAAAACCATTTCTGAGAAAGAAATAAGGGAAAACTACATTAACCACACAAGGTCTCTTCACAGTTCTCTCTTCATGTCTTGCTGCATTTCCAAAAGTGCAGACTCAAAGGCAGAAAAAAGTCAACCTAAACTCCTGGGCACTGAAAAACTCAGTCTTTTGCAGTTCATCAGCCTGGAACAAGAGAGGGTATATAATCTCTCTGTTTCTCAGCATTTTCATTCTTCTGATCCCCAGATCAGCCACATGTAAACAGGACTGAGGACTCACTTCTACACCGGATCAAATGGCTTTTCATTTTGTCAGTCTTCCTGACATATCAGCACTACACATATAGTTTTGTGAGGGTTTTTAAACAAACATTGCAAGGGCAATCTTCTCAGAACCAAGGTGTCTCAGACTAAAGGTTTACTGTGACCTTTCAGATGCAATAGCTCAATATCATTAGTAATCAGAAATCAGGAAAACACCAATATGTTACTTTGGAAGCCAGAAGTTTCTTTATGCTCAGTAGCTGAATTTTGGACCACTGGTTTGGTCCATCCTGATTTGATCTTCTGTGTTAATGAAAATACATGCTAAAAACAATTATTATTAAAATAACACTGAGAACTGTCAGGTGGAATCTTTTGTGCAGGTTACAAAGATATTTCCTTCCTCTTTACGCCTTTTGTCCACAGAAAATTATGACTGTTGTTACCCTTGCCAGTGAATATGAGCTGATGCTATCTTTGGTGGAAGAACACCACCAGTGAGAACAAGACTGCAATCCGTATACTTACCGGTGCCAATGCAGTGCCAGGGAGGCTGCACTAAACTATGCTGGTTAAGGCTCTAGCCCTGTGGTTTTTTACTTTAACAACAGAAAACCTGCAAGAAAAAGTTAGGTGCAAAATTTTCCTAACCTTTTCCTTTAAGGAAAAATAGTAGTGACATTTTTAACCAAGCTTTTACCAGGAGAAAAGTAGCTAATTTTAACCCCTCCAGCCTTCATTCATAGAAAGAGATTTGCCCCCTATGCAGACATTGATGTATCTTTATGAACTAAGTAGTAATGAAAGCAGAATTTGACTCTATGTAATAAAAACTATTTTTTCCTCAAAAAAAAAAAAGAAACAACCTGTCAGGTTACAAATGCAAACTCTTTCTAGTTAATTTTCCTTTCATTTTATTTCTTTCCTGTTCTTTTTTCTTTTTTTTTTACCCCCTTTTTTCCTTCTCTCTTAAGCAGAATGAAAAGGGTTCTTTAACCAAACAAATGTAAATACGTAAGTGGTAGGGATTTTTTTAAAAGTATGTTTTTCAGTTCATCTAACAAAGACATATCTGTCTACTCGAATGATTCCTTACTGAATATGAATGAGAAGCCCTTTAATGAGGTACGGTAATTAAGCTCTGGCAAGCCCCCCTAGCCCCCTGTCAGCAGCTTCCCAGCCAAACAGCCATTGAATCCAATGATTGACAAACCAGACGCTGGACATGTACTGTAGCTGATGGGGAACAATGGGCTGGGGGGCCACGGTATTTGACGTACCCAACTGTTTCAGCTCCATCAAAGGGCCAGGCTCCTGGGGTGTCTGTCTTGCTGTCCTTGTGGGCCTGAGCTGCAGGTTTACCTGCCAGACTCTCCTGGCTCCTCTCAAAGCACCCATCCTCGGCAAGCTCAGGCTGGATGTGAGCCTCACTGGTTCCGCATGTGTCTGCGCTGGAGCGGGCTCGCTCCTCCAGCACTAGTGTGTTGCGGCGCTCGGCTCATAAATCTTTTTAATTGTTAAAAGTCTTTAACTATAGAATAGGATTCATTATCCATTGTGTTTGCCAAAATGCTATTTAATAAGTTGCTTGTTTTATTAACCCTGACAGAAAAGAAAACAGGGTTCTTTATCTCCAGCTGTTGGAGACAGATATGGGATTTGTCTGAGCAGTTTTGCTTAACACATTGCAAAATGAGTGTGTTTAACAGGTTTGGGGTGACTGGTCTACTGTTGAATTGCACACCTTTCCCTCCTGTCCCATATCCTGGATGTAGTACCCATGTCAGCAGCCTGCATATGTCTCAGAAATCAAGTGGGAAGGATTCGCATTCTATGATTCTATGATTGGTAAGGAAAAAACACACCAAGAAACAGCCACAGAAAAAAAAACTCAAAACCCTAGAAGCTCTGGTTTCTACCACCCTGTAACTCTGGCCGTATGATCACTCAGCAGCCTAGATGAGAAGGATGCATCTTTGTTTTAATTGATTGTAGCCATATGGATTGGCACTCTGAGGGATTGCTTGATTTCCAGGCCAAGAGGTTAATTTTCTTCCTGTATGTCATCAGTTCTATAACACATGCACGTGCATGACATTGTCCTCGTGGTCCTTTGGAAATACAGGTAATGATGGCCTGGCTGTAGGCTTTGTAGAACAAACTGGAAGATTATTTGAAACATGTGGTGCCAACTTGCAGTTTTAGGGAGGAGATATGTGCTTTTCAGGGAAGGAATGGAAAAGAATGAATAATTTAAACATTTCCTATCTCCTAAATAACACCGAAAATATGTGCAAATATCTATATATATGCAAACATTATCTGAATAAGCTGTTAGTGTCATTTGTCAAAATTGGCAATCTCCTGTTATTAAAATTGGAAGCTCACCACTCTTCCTTCCTTCCTGGACTTTTTTTTGCTTCAAAAAGCAGAGATAAATCCCAGTAGTACAATTAAAACACTAGCTAAATATTACTTTGTTGGGCTTAACGATAGATTACAATGTGTGCATAATGACCCAGTTCTAGTAATATCATCTGATTTAGTAAGGAAATCAGAGTCTGCCATATGTTCACCAATAAGGTCTTAGAAATTCCTCTTCTTGTTCTTGATATCTCAGCCAACTGCTAGCAAGGATGCTGTTTAGTCCTGAAATCATCTTGGTTTTGAGCACCAAGCACATTAAAGTCATAAGCATGTGGCTCATTTTATCACACCACCTCTAGGAATGAGCAGGGGGTGAATTAACAACCTGCCACCTGCCTGCTCTGAGTACCTTTATGCATGGAAGTGTTCCAGTTGCAGGCCGGTCTGAAAACTGATTTCCTGTTAACAGCCCCAGAAAGGTATACACTGTGGCTTTGGGGATATTTTAAAAGATGAAAATTAATCTTGACATTTCCTCTGAATATATTAGCACCCAATTGGCAAGATTATTTAGCTCATATAACAAACCAGAGAGCAACATCAAACCTCAAAACAAGAAAAAAATCAAAACAGGGAGCAAAGCAAGACTCTGCTGTGCCATTTAGCTATATATTTGCTACATTTGTTATGTATTTGCTATTTGTAGACTCATGAACTACAGTGCATTTATGAGCAATGTATCTTTACTGTGTATGGGTCAAATCCAGGCAGCAGCTAAACACTTGATGTGCACCTATAGTTACTGTGGATCTTAATGGAAGCTGCAGATGTTCATCATCACTCGAACTTTGGCTGTCAACTTGTTTATGCAAACTTTTTTCCTACTAGCCCTCCTTAAATTTTGTCAGACCCATGTGCATATTAGGATTTGTTTTTCTTTGCCAGACAGACTAGACTTTGAGCTGCCTTTTAGTAAGTGTCTGTCCTATCCACTCTTGACTCTCATTTTGAAACAGCAGGAGTTAGCATCACTCCAGTCTAAGAATGAAGTGATCACATTGGACTATGAACTGTTGATGGTGGTTTTTTTGACAGCTGACAATGATGACCTACAAACCAAACCAGTATCGTCACTGTTCCATCAATATTCTGGCACATAGAGAATAATTTGTTTCTTCTGTTTCATGTGGATCACCGTTTTACTTTTTTTTTTATTAATTCCGAGTCTTAATTTTGCATACTTAAATAACATATATTATATTTCTCTTCTTCCAATGACTCTCTTGATCTTGAATTGCTTATATCTACAGAGCTAAAAATCTCGTTTGGCAAAACCTAGTACAACCCTTTCGATTATGCATGTGGAGCTGCAGTAACTTACTCTAAAGTTGAGTGTGTCCAATATTTGCCCAGAGAAGTTGGGGATGTGCCATCCCTGGAAGTGTTCAAAGTGAGGTTGGTCAGGGTTTTGAGCATCCTGGTCTAATGAAAGACGTCCCTGCCACGGCAGGGGGTGTAAATTAGATGAATTAAAAAGTCCCTTCCAACCCAAACCGTTCTGTGATTCATTGTGTGATTCTATGTGATGTAAGGTACAGACACTAAGTACTATGTTGTAATAAAATTTTGTATTTTGCTAAAGTCTTGCCTTTATTTAAGGATTAGAGGAAGAGAGAGCTGGTGGTACTAAAAGCATAGTGAAAGTATGTTTCATCTGAACTTTTCACTTGTTTCCAGTTTGAAATCACAGCATCCATTCCAGTGCTATCAGCAAGTGAAGAAAGCATTCACTGGTTATTACAGGTCTTTCTCCATCAAGATAGTCATATGAAATGCTTAGCTAATTTTTCACAGATCTCTCTAGCACATTGTGGACAGTTAAAGATTCTAGTTAGGTTGAAGTAAAATTAACTGCTACAGCTTTTGGAGTCCCAAAGCTTTTCATGTCAGTGTCTGCTGAATGCAGTAGTGTAAGACTGGATGGACAATTAGTGCAGATATCCTCTGTGCACACCCTAGTCCTTGGACTTCTTCCTGAGCATCTGTCATCGATAACCAGTGGAAACAGGATATTTCAGACCAGGAATGCAGTTAGTGTATGGTTCTTGAATACTTAAGGTGGACTAAATACACCTATTTAGTATGATAAAACCAAGATATTTCTCTTGAAAACTCATGAAACGCAATCGTTTCAAGATGTATCCTTACTGTAGGGTTTTTTCCTTATTCCATGAGCCTCTTAAGCAAAAATACATTAATTTATTTATGTTAAAAATGCAAACTGTTTAATTTCTATATGCTTTGTGTTAAGAAGAAAAAGCAACACTAAACTCTAAGAATACTGACCTGTAACACAGTACATGAGGATGTTGGTTTTGTTTGGCTTTTTTTTTTAAAAAGAGGGGGAACTATGTTAATAATAAAAAAAAGAGCTTTAAAATTATTCTGTAGTCAGATATAGGAAGAAAGTTAAAACTAAGCCTGCAAATCTCCATTCTCTCTGTAAGCTGGACCTTCTTTTCCTGCCAGGCTGTCATATTTTTTTTCTGTCTTTACAGCTTTACATCTATCCCTGTTGTCTAATGCATTAATGTTTTGCTAGTCTCTTCTTTTGCATGTCTGTGTGGTTGCCATCCAAATACCAGGACTTCTTCCTATCAGTTATTGTTCTCTGTCCTTTCTAATAGATCGTTACTAGGCTTATTTCAAAGGCCACTTAGTTATTAGGTAAATTTTAAGGGCTGTATTATTACACTAATCTTTGTATCTTCAGACTCATGGTCATGTATCAGAACTACATCATGTAGGCCTGATAATTAAAAGACAGTCCCTTCTTTGAAGAGCTTGCAGAAT
This sequence comes from Mesitornis unicolor, assembly GCF_000695765.1. Classification (NCBI taxonomy): domain Eukaryota; kingdom Metazoa; phylum Chordata; class Aves; order Mesitornithiformes; family Mesitornithidae; genus Mesitornis; species Mesitornis unicolor. The sequence continues at coordinate 117,101 of NW_010165768.1, read as the reverse complement.
AAACCATATAGTGAAGACAGGAGCAAAGTAACAGGGAAATTATTATGATTTGCTTTATTTCCAGTTTTTGTAACAGGAGAGTTTTGACTGAAGAACCTGGTGTGTGCGAGACTGTCTTTCATTATAGGTGACAGCAGTGTGCCTTACCACAGTCTTCTTTGTGTCTAGATCCCTGAATCAAACCACTGAGCAGAAAGCAGTAGAGAGGAATTGCCACAGAACTGTGTCTGAGCTCGTGAGCCCTGCAGAGTGACATTAACTAGAAACTACTGACATAAAACTTAGACCAAATTTTTCAGTTCTGGAAGTTGCTTAATTTGTGTAGCCTAATAAAACTGGTAGTAGGCATTCTCCTTGCCCTTAAGGTAAATGTGACTGCAATGTAGCGTAAAGATAGCCACACTAGTTTTAAACTGGCTAGACAAGAAATTGCCAGCAGCCTAATGAGGAATGAACATGGGCCAATTCACTGCGTATTTACCTTGCTTCTGAGATGGCTTTTGCAGACCATGCAGATGTGGCACCACTGGGCTACTGCTGGCACCCTGATGCTAGAAAGTGGCTATGGCAGGGACAGAGCCAGATAGCTCAAAAGGAAGTGCTGGCTGTTGAGATACTCAGATCAGAAACAGAGGAAACCTGCCACTGAGAAACCTGATGCCTCTGACTCTCCTCTGGAGTGTTGGTACATGGGATGGTCCCTGTGAGGAAAGGCTGAAAGGCAATCACATGGCTTTGCAGCTCATGTGGTGGTGGGCTCCTCAGTACCACTCCATCCACTAGACCCATCTCCACCTCAGCCACATGCTGTCCTTTGTTTCTGTCAGCACTCTGGCCATGCAAGAGCCCAGAATATATTTTCCTCCATCCTTTTGAGAGTGGCCCATAGCTTGAGAACTGCTACACTCTATTTTCACAGAATCACAGACTCAGAGAATGTTAGGAGTTGGAAGGGACCTCAAAAGATCATCTAGTCAACCCCCCTGCCAGAGCAGGATCACCTAGACTAGGTCACACAGGAACACGTTCAGGTGGGTTTTGAATGTCTCCAGAGAAGGAGACTCCACAACCTCTCTGGGCAGCCTGGTCCAGGGCTCTGGCACCCTTACAGTAAAAAAAAAAGTTCCTTATGTTCAGGTTGAACCTCCTATGCTTCAGTTTGCTACCATCGCCCCTTGTCCTATCATTGGACATCACTGAGAAGAGTCTGGCTCCTTCCTCCTGCCACTCCCCCTTCACATATTTATAAACATTAATGAGGTCACCCCTCAGTCTCCTCTTCTCTAAGCTAAAAAACCCCAGCTCCCCCAGCCACTCCTCATAAGGGAGATGCTCCACTCCCTCAATCATCTTTGTGGGTCTCTGCTGGACTCCTTCAAGCAATTCCCTGTCCTTCTTGAACTGAGAGGCAGTCCCTCTGTGATCTTACCGGGAAGCAGCTGGTTTTCCCAGTTGTCATGCTAGTTTCTTCAGAACTTGCATTTCTCCATGGCTTAAGTAGACCCATACCTTATCACTGGACTGTGTGCATATCAACTATCCCTAGCCAGAACTGATAGGAAATTTCTAAGCACTTCAACAAACAGTTATCTGTGATAGCCCAGATAATAAAACCCCTCTTCCAGTTTCTTATTTCGTGAGTCCTCCATGTTGAAATGTTTCAAAAAAAGTCTTCTCTTCTCTTGTGCTTCACTCAAGTCACTTTCTTGAAGGTAGATGATTATACAAATAATAATTAAACAGTTGGTAATTGCTTTTTTATTTTATAGGGACAGCATTAAATTTATTATCCCCTGGAAGTGAAGTATTATTAAAAGTTATTTGATTTTATTTTTTTTCTTAGACTTTTAAAAAATTCAGCAAATGTTCAATTAAATAGTTTGCTTGCTTTCTGGTGAAACAAAAATCTCACCAAACTCAGTAAGGGAAACCATGAAGGTGGATGTGCTTTTTAATTTTTTCACTACTGAACTGCAATTTTTTTTCAGATTTTGGAGAGTTGACTGGCGTCAGAGGGTAATTCCTCATTTTAAAACATTGAAATCCTTCACATGGACAGCTGTTTTAGCTAATGTAAATTGATAGACAAATGTAAATTCCTCATGGGAGTCTTGGCAGAGCCTTGACAGGAGTAACCAGATAATCAGATTGCAAATCCACTGCATGTAGAGAGCACTCTGAGCACGAGTCTCTTCATACCAAACCATTTGTTTGCTGTTCCAAGGTATGGGTTCCGCGATCTTTGAGGGGAGGTTCAGTCTCTGCTTTTTTGCTCAAGTGAAGCTTTGCAGTGTGGGTGACGAAAAGCGTTGTGTAAAAGGCGTTGAGAGTATACGTGGCAGAGAATTTGGTGGAACTGCTGTGTGTAAAAAAAAAAATAATCCCAACTTTCTTAGAAAATAATTCAGAAGTTAATGCATTTCATGTCCATTTGCCCTTTCTCTACTTATTGTAATATCTCTAATGTTTTACAAATTCTGTATCCAGCTCTATAAGAGTTGGATCCCTCTCTCCCTCTGCCTCTCTTTTTCACTTCTAAGTCAGTAAACGATGATGTATGTGTCTGTCGCTGAATAACGTTATTATATGATGCTGCTGGAGCCCTGAATAGCTTGGCTGTGGACTGATGAACCCTTTGAATGTAATTGTTTTAACACCATGAAATGAAGTAATGCATAAAATTGATAATAAACGGATATCTCTCTGCCTCTGCATGCAAATGAGCACTTAGCACCAGGGCACAGATGCCACCATTGTTTCCCCCCTGAAAATGACAAAGTAAGTGAAAATATCTACTAAGAGCTTAGAAAGTACGGTAGCTGCGTTTTCATTATATTTTAGAATTTCACAGAGTTGGGAAAGCAAACTCTCTTGCCAACATTCAGAAAGGGGCTGGATAATGCCTGCCTGTAGTACACTGGAGCATACAGCGAAGCAAGGTTTTGTTGATTTTTTTTTGAGGATAAAGAATGTAGTTATTAGTGATTCTCTTCCACTTTCGTGTTTTCAATTTTACAAACTCATTTTTGTTTTTGAAACAAAGACTGTATTTTTTGTCTCAGTGTCTTGCCTCCTCCTCCACCTCCTCTAAAAAGTACAGCTAAAATCAATGTGTAGTACCCATTAATCTGCAGTGCATATTAAACAGGCACATTTGGAATACCTTGGGTCTGGCTACAGCTTTTAGTTGTTTTCTAATTTATACTTTTAGTTAAGAAATATATCCAGGAACTAAAGTGATTACTTTGTTTTAGAAATGTTGTTCAGGCTTGTCTTGTTTCTCCTTCTGCTTTAACGGAAGGGTAGAAATCCATAAGAGAGGGGTATTATTTTATGGATTAATCTTTCATTTTTCAAACATAAGATGTATTGCTGTTCATTTCCCAATGGGATTTTACTTAGAAAAAGAAGGTCTAAATTACCTTGTCACATCTTTTTCCTTTTTTCCTGGGTTAACAGTTTGAAGATCTTTATTATGTGACTCAAGCATGTTTATGAAACCTTTGGTACCAATCGATCATATTCATATTTGAAAACACCAGAGTTTCACAGAGAGTTCCTGCAAGTGCAAAATTAACTTTACACTCATCTTCTAGCTTCATGATAAAATTGTCACTTGAGTCGGTGTCCAAAGCTTTGTTGAAGTCCAGACATATGACATTTGTTGATTCTGCCACATGTGAATATCTGCTGCCTGTTCGTAAAGGACTGCCTCTTTTTTCTTTTTTATTTTTCCTTTTTTTTTTCCCCCACACATTTCTTGATTCCTTGCTCCAATACTCCATAATTTCATGTCTACCTCTTCCTCCCTTCTGTCACCTCCTCCTCCTCCTGTACCCCAGTAGCTCTGTTCCAGTTTGAAGCCTCACCTCTCATCAGTAAGTTCTCAGGATAGTCCTCTGTCTGGGCAGAGAGCACTTCCAGTTGCGTGAGGTACACAGGAATGACTTTTTTTAAACATAGTTGATTTGAAAAGTCAAACTTAAATAAAAGTTTCATTTTATGTTAATTTAATTAAATCCAATCATAAGCTGCTACTGAAAAGGCCACTACCAGCACCTGGCCCTTTCCCCTAGCTGTGTGTCCCAACTGTATCTCCTGTGTTAGATCTGGCAACCGTGTGGCAAGTCAGATCAGTGTGTCGATCTGACAGAACTCCCTTTTTACTTTTTCTTTTGGCATATTAGGCTTTTTGTGTGTGGTCGTGAGCTGACCTGACTCACTCGTAGTGCCACCATTGCCAGACCTCATGCAAGAGAAGTGTCAGAAGAATGTAATCAGGGCTGGGGGAGAGAGAGGCCACTCTTGTCCACAGTAGGCTGCCTTTTCATCAGGTTGAGTAATGTGATGCAGTACTCTAAATTCTCATCATTTTGTGCTCTTGCTTTTTCAGTTTGAAGTCCCTTTGCTGATGTTATTCAACTCATCAGTAATCTGTCCTTTAAGCTTGCTTCCTTCCTGTATTTGAAGGCAATTAAGTTTTATCTAAGCTGGTGATTTTTGTATTTTATGTCATTTCTTTTCACTCATATACTTGGCACTGATATGGTTGTTTACATTTTTTTGACTCTGATATTTTAAACTCCCATTATCAATTCTTGAAGTTTTTAAAATAGTATTCTTGAAAATAATCTTTTTTATTTTACTTATATCTGTTCCTCACTTTCTTGTAATCATAGAGACCATTTCATGACCTCTCCTACCTATTTTGCCTTTCACCTTCATATTTCTTTCCCGTCTTTTAGAATCATTAAAAGATCTTCCCCTCCAAACGCTTTCTCCTTATGAATCAAAAAGAAGCTATCAATCACCAAAGGAACAAAACTGTCTTAGTCATTAACTCTTTTACTGACAGATACATGGGTGGTTGAAATACTCCCTTAAAACTGAGGCCAGAGTCTTGGATTGCTCTGGTTGATATTCACAAAAAGCTTCGTCCAGTGGTCTGTGTGTATCCCTTGCCCCAGCAACACACTGATCTTCTTTGTAGTCACTGCCAACAGACTCAGCTGCTTTTTCTGTCCACGTTATGGATAGTTTTTCCTTACCTTATCCTTTCTGAACAAATTATACTGTTCCATATTTATAGACTGGTCATGAGAAGAAAAACCACCAACACTCAATTTTATTAATATTTTTATCAGTCAGGAAAAAGTCCAGATCCTCGCATTTTTATCCATTGTTCTTGTACCAGTATATAGACATCTGCTTAATGGGATTGTCCAGCCCTCTGCATCTTGTGTCACCTCTATGTTACAATTTTTTCCTCCTTGTGCCAGGTAGGCCTTCTCAAGTGACTATTGTTTTATTTCATTTGTTTGCACAAGTCCCCAGTTTGATCCTAATTTGCAGTCTTTACCTGGTTAGCAAGTGATAAACAGTAATATACCTACCCACATTTACAAGGACTTGGCGTGTGGTGAACAGCTTATGAACATCATGAAAGTGTTTACCAGAAATGCATATTTGCACTAAGAGATTATCAAAGTTCTGAAATGCATTTACCTAGCAGCAAATTAATAGATTACATTATTTCCCATATTGTCATATGAAAGTATTCAGTTGAACTGTACTGGTTTTAAAGTCTTTGGTTGAAACATTATAGCATTATATTTAATTTTTAATTATGTCATATAAGCATTTCTATGTATACATGTATGTCATGCCCAACACAGTCCTTTTGGTGCAGAGACATTTGTCTCATGAGAAACCTATAAAGAAACGTAATTCTAGACTTAAAATTAGTTCAAGTTTCTACATCATTTCAATTCCAAGAATCACGGATCAAAGGGAGGAGAGCTAGCCTATTAATAAGTTGGTTTTGGTGTAGAATTATTAATGGAAAACCAGGATCTAATAAGAATAAGTAGCAAAAGAAGGTATTAGGAGAAGGAGGATGGGAGTTCTTTTAATATCCCAATTTATGCTTAAATGCCAGAGATAGCAGAAAAAAAAAGAAATGTTGTCTTCAATAAGGAATTCAGAAAATGTACACAGTGAACGGATAACTAAAGTTATTTTATGAAGTGTTTAACTAACATACAAACAACAAATCCCTGTACTGTACAAATCTTGTGTCATATAGTGTTCACTGTGGTTATGAGTAAACTTAGTTGATATATGCTGCAATATAAAATCATGAGGTGCTTTATGTGTGGCTTTGATATAGAACTCAGTGAAATGTGATACTTTTTCTTTTAAATTCTTACTCAGTCTTGAACTTCCATGTAAAACTGAGGAACATAAAGAAATCGTCTGCACTAAAACAGAGAACAACATGTGCATATATATATTCTGCTCCATCCCATCCCATCCCATCCCATCCCATCCCACCTGCTCAGAAAATATAATTGTCCTTTTAAAGTGAAACTATTGTCTTATGATAAGACAATCTAGACAGCTTCCCATAGAATGGTCTAGGAGTCTATCCAAACACTAGTTAAACCAGTTGGCTGTTTTTCTGCTTTCTTACTACCACAGTTGTGAATTTGACATGAGAATCCCTTCGCATTATTGTAATTACCCTCCACTTTAAACTAGAAGTAATATCACCAGTTCTGATAAAGTGAGAACAGAATGATTTCAAACTCAAATCACAACTGAAGAGTTATTAAGCTAAAAGATAGACTTTGTTTGTCTGTCTGTTGCTTTCCAAATACACACACCTTCAACCTCTTGTTTGCACAGTGACACCAAACTGTTGCCTGAATTAAATCTGTTGCAACAGTGTATTTAGCAACAGTATATTTAGCAGTATTGAAGTACAGAAATACTAAACATCCAAAAAAGTTTGAGTTTACAACTTCTCATGGAGTATTTATGTAATAGGCAATGATTTGAGCTTTGCTTTGTTATGAACTACAAAATAAGATACATTCTTTAGTTTACACTGACATGGTTCAGTTTTTCCTTAGAGATCATATAAGAGAGACAAACAAATACTGTTGGCAGCACATGGACTTGCATGCCATCAGTGGTAACAATACTTCCTTTCTCTGACTTGGGTGTACATTTATAAGCACTTTGGGTACTCTTTTACTTTGCATGCACACAATGCCAAGCATAAGGATTTCCATCTTATTAAGACTATAAATTAAGATCCCATCCTCAGCCATTATAGATCATAAAAGTAGCTTAATTTTAAGGAATTATGGTTTCTTTCAGTGTGGCTTTGAAAGAATCTTGGATTTAGATGGGTTGAGGTGGCTAGATGTAGTCTCAAAATCCTATGCTCAGGGATGTAAGTATGTAGGTAGAAAGGTTCAAAAGCAGAGGTGTGTTACACGCTCTGCTGACAGTTACTGCTATGCTGCAAAGGAAAGTAGAAGGCTGAAAAATGGAGTTATGTACTCAGTCTTTATCCACTATGAGTACTTGACTTAGAAACCTAATGAAACTATGCGCATTCATAAAGAGCAGAAGACTGAGACCAAAATAGTAGAGAACAAGAATAACTGAAACTAAGGAACCATGATATATATTGTCTTTCCTAGTCTTATGTTCTACAGAACTGTTGCAGAATAAGAATGATGGGAATACAGATAGTAACTCTTTGTCTTCTTGTACATTTTGTCTCTCTCATGTATTTAAGCCTTCATAAACTCACTGTATGCCAGCATCTCCCCTGTATAGATTTTTAAAAGCTGTAGAGATGCTTACAAAAAAACTTTAACAATCTTGGGCAAGTGGTACAGAGGGTTTTTAAGGCAACATAAAGGAGCTGGAGTCCAAACCCTCCTGAGAATAGTTTCAGCCAATATTACTTTACACTCATGCTACTTCAGAGTATTTTCAGGAGCTTAAAATGCAGGTATTGTCTACTCTGTCAGTGATCTAATAGGTGTCAGTTCAGCTACTACCATTGATTAACCGGAAAACATGTTGGTATTTCTGAGAACAGATTTTGCTCTTTTTGAGATTAGTGTCTAATAACTGCAGGGGCAGTGACATGTTTTACTCTTCTCCAGAGTGCTTTGTATTATGCCTTGACAAATAACCCTGGATTAATCCTAACTGAAAGTATACACTTAACTGAGGCACCAGGGAAAGGAGGCTAGCTTCCCTAACCTATGACCATAGAGAGAGGTTCACATTGTAAAACAATTATTAAGCCAAAATAGGATCTGAGTTGCCTACAGAAAATATCCATCTCTCTTTGTCTGTTAGTTGCAGAAGGAATATATGGCAAATGAACTCTCAATTTGGGCACCTAACTCAAGTGCTTAGATAGGGTTAATCTAAGCCATAGCACCTAGGTCTCTCCCTCTCTTATAGCCTGTGCTATCTAGCCACTTACTGTTCTGTTTGCTTTTATACCTGATCGAAGAGCATGGACTTTCAAAGTTGCTCATCTTGCTTCTGGCAGATGAGACCAAATAACTGACACTTCCTTCTTATTACTGCGGTTGTGCATTACCTATTCTACCATTGGTTCAATTCAATTTTGTTTAAATTACACTTTACTAAAGTAGTAATTCAGACATGTTCCACTTTGTCCTCACTCCTCCACTATTGACATCAGTAGGAAAAGCAGCATTAGATCAATGCTTATCACTCTTCATAGATTTTTATGGCCAAAAAAGGTCACTGTGATAATTTCTTCTGACCTGATGTATAATATAAGCCCATAATATCTCGCTATGTAAATCGTGCATCAAAGCTCCTACCCTGTTACAGTCAATGTGTATTGTGTCATTCTGTTTAAAGAAAGCATGTTCAAGCCTCAAATGTAATATTGTTTTTAAGAATTTGAGTGACAAAGAAACTCCTATATCTTTTACAGAGCTAGTTTACTGGTTTCTGGAAATCCTGCTCTAGAAATCTTGCTTAATCAATTATCTTAACCTGCAAGACTGCAGGTGATTAAGGTTATGTGAAAATACTTTATGGTCATGTGAATTCATTTCATTACACCAAAGCTCTATCTAAATCCCAGGAATTTTATCACAACATATACATTAACAAATATTTTATTAGCAGGTGCTTTTGATTAAGCCTTCTTGTAAGTTCAAAGTAGTAAGAATATACAACCTGAATGTATAAGTAGTGGGCTTTACAGCCACATGAGTCTATAAGATGTACAGTTTTTAAAGAGCAGTAGCATCTTTTGTTACTTATATCATGTAGTTGGAAAAGAAGTTGCCAGGTGCAGAAGCTGAGTCCTGAGGCCTGGAAAAAGGCTTTTTAATTTTTATATTTGCTAACTGCATTAGCTGGTCAAACAAAAGACATTCATTCCTCTTAGAAACAAGTCTCAGATGGTAGATTTTTACCCATATACTGGCTACACAAAGAAGGGTGGTTTGCTAGTAATGTTTGTAACTCTTTATCCAGTCATTTATACTGAGATTTCAGCTACTGGATCTCAGCTATCCTGTAAAGTAGACACATGGGTAGTTGCAATGAAAATTCTTCCTTAGAGTAATTAAGAATCAGAATGTGTGGTAGACAGTGACATTTTTCTATATTTTAGAGACCATAGTGGAGAATTATTTAAAAAACAAAAAGATATTTACATTCTGTATTTGCACTTCTTTTTATTTCTTCCACACAGATATTTCAGGGGACTCTCATTTCAAGCATTGAATTGTAGAAGGAAAATTCACAGAAAAATAGAGAGTTTATTTTCCAGAACTTCAGTTCGGAGGTAAGTGAACTGATTACATATTTTCAGCCAGGAATCAACTTTAGGCTGCTACTTTGCTAGACTGCTTACTGGAGGAGTCAGTACCATCTTCTCTGGTGCAGCAGCTGACTATCTGGCAAGTTCATGGTGGATATGGTAGACTCTCAGTTAGCCACCACCTCTGCCTAAAGTGCCTTATCCCACAGAAAATTGTCATAATAATGAGGTTTTGAGGCATTATTCCTCTCAGTCTTCACTGTCGGTGTCAATTCAGTTTGTCCATATAACCAGACATCCATTGCTACCAATCTCTCCCACCTCCCAGGTGACTTTCAGAACAGGGAATCAACTTTCAACTCATACTCAGAGCAAGGTTTAAATCCAGCTCACCCAGGAAAGTGGTGGGCCTTTGATCAAATCCTTCTGTGAACTAAGCAGGCAGCAGAAATTAGTTAGGTTCTCCATCTTTAGAGTCTAGTCACTATGCTAGAAGCTTTTCATACATTGCGTATACAATTCTTCCATTATGCTTAAGACAGAGGGATGAAAGACAGGAAGGTGCTAGGCCTGGCAGTAGGATACTCAGTTGTGAAAAGAACCTCAGAAGGCTTACTCCAGTGATTGCTTTATTTCTACAGAATAAATAACTTCAACAAGCAGACTGAGGGCTTCCTCCCTGTCTTCCCCTCCTTGCATATCCAACCCACCAGCAGATAGTGCAGTAGGAGCAGGCAATGTGTGTTCCAGATCCCTCAGACAGGGAATGAAGCTGAAGCCAGGTTTCCTGCCATGCTGGTGAGCTATGGGGTAAAATGCAGTAAAATTCCTTTTGGAGGGGGGAAATGAAGGAAAAATACACTTTGTGTGGTTTCATTTTTATTACCCAAACTAAGACATCGACTAATCACCTAGTCTTACTCCTCAGTCCACAGTGGTCTACCTGGGTCAAAGTTTACAGTGGTGCATCCTTTCTGTCACTGCCGGAAGTCTCTCAGAGTACCTACTTTCTCTGAAGATCAACCAGTAAACCTGTTACTAGAATCAGGGTTCCTTGCTTGTCTAGACTCCTAATCTTCATCATTGTAATAAGTAATCTTGTTTAAAATAAATAAACCTGCTTTCCCCTCCTATTTGTACTATGCAAAATTAAATCGTTTCAGGGTATCACCTCTTTGTGCTTAAATGTACTTTAAACTGCTGTGACTTTTGAATTTTGTGATTAAATGTAATTGTGATTGATTACCTGCTGCCAGTCTCACCTGACTTCTAGAACTCTCATAGAAATTAAAGCTTTCATCTCATCAAGAATTGCCAGTTAAAATAATTTGTAATAAGCAACACTTTCCCCTTAAATATATATTCAGTAATTCTAAGAGAAGGACATTTTATTGAATGCACTTGATGCATAAATGTAATGGAAAAAAGGAAGGCAAAGCCTGCTAAATTTTCAGCTCTGGGAGAAGGCGGATTCAGTCCCACTGTATGTTGTTTAATATACAACTCATTCCATCAGTGTAATAACAGAAATATTCTCTTCCAATGTGAACTAATTTTTTGTTGACCTCAAGCAGAGTGTAGACTTTACTGGTTCATTAAAAATAAATGTCAAAGCAAGATTATGTATAAATGTGTTTATAGCTGATTACTTCATTTTCTCATGAAATCGTATGTCCAGTTTTAAACCACCTATGTCATTGGCAACATGTACAATCACAATTCTAATGACGTATGACAGACTTTCCCTCTTCCCCACCTCCACTTGGCCCTGTGCAAAAAGTCTTGATTAACTCCTACTGCTATGAGGGGAAGAAAGAGGGGGAGATGATTGCACCTGGTGTTGGCAGCTGTACTTCAAGGACCATTTCATCTTCAGGGAAGACAGAGTTTAGTCCAGTTTCCCTAAGCCCACTTCATAGCCATTGCAAATGTAAAGAAGATGTTAACTTTTCATTATCTAGAAAAAGAATTATTTTAAGACCTTTGGCAGGGTTCGTATGAATAGATGTGGGACCTACATTTAAAAAAGAATTTCCTTATGCATATGGGTACCATAGCAGTACTGGAAAATAAACCCTACATTTAGCTGATGCCTCTGATTCTACTACACAGACAGAGGGACATGTGTTTTGTCATGATTGCTGAGCCTGTAGTAGTTAAATGGGACATGGATGCCTTTGAAAATCTAACTCTGGACTTGTGCATGCAGATTCTGAAAATCTGGATCATTCTTAATCTAAGCAACATGCTTATACCGTTGACTGGAACAAGCAAGGTTGTTCCCTTCATGTTCAGACTTGCGGTACACTGAAGTCAGTTTCTTGGATCAAAGAGGTGCCTCTCAAATGACCAGAGTTCCTGAATTAGAGTTTTGGCTCATATATCAAGGCTTTGAGTTGAAGGTCCATATTTTTCACTGTGCTTTAGAAAAAAATGAATAGTATCAAAGTAACTATGACTTTCTTTTCCTGCTCTCCACGCCTTTTTACTAGGTCCACCTAGGTGCACATCTTGTACAAATGGTGCATTGGTATTTCAAATTAATGTATGCTTTACTGGTGGCATCTTCAAACTCTGCCCAATGGCCACAATATGCTTGATGAGGTTAGCTAAGACCTTTTTCCTATAAAACCATCTTAAAACTTTGAGCCATGTCTTTGTTTGGTTTTCCTTTATGTTGTTTACAGATTTTAACATTTACTTTAACCAGTACAAGACTGTGAGGGTAAACACATCTACAGTATATATTTTTTGATCTTTCTCCATCTGAGGAGAAGGACTGTTTATATACATTTCTTCTCTATGCGAAGTTTTTAAAATATTTTAACTTATACTAATCCGAGCAAGTTAGGATCTTCCATGAAAAGAAAGGCAAACACTAGAAGACTACTTGGAGTATCAGAATATTTATTATAAATGCTGTAACACAGGCAGTAACTCACATTGTATGTCTAAAGACGATTGGAAGACTATGTTGTTTGTGCAGTTGGGTATAATGAGTGCTATGTGTTTCTTCCTCTCCAAACTCCATTTCAAAGAAGCTGAATAAAGAGGTGCAAAGAGGAAACACAGAATACACTTAAGATGCATTGGCTAGTAAGTACATCTGGGCTGGGTATAGAGGACTCATCATTCCCTGCTGATCCAGATTGGCTTCTGTGGTCTCTTGAGCAACAGGGATGTACAGGAAGATGTGACTTTCATGGACCACTCCAGGGTTTGAACATTTGGTTTTCTTTCAAATAAAGGAGGTACTCAGAACAGATAAGTGTTGCGGAATATGCCTTCTAAATTAGTTAAAGTCTCTGTATAGACTATTCAGGATGTGTGACTCTGTGTCATGGGACAAAGGACACAAGAGAAGGGGAGGGTATATTGATCTTAGCTGCTGCTTTCCCTCCTCCTTCCTCAGATGGGATACAGTGGAGTCAAAATAGGCTGTTCACTTTGCTGAAAACACTGAGTGCCTACGTACATGGAGATGTGATAAGCATCTCTAAAAAGGAATAAAAATAGTCTAGATATGCATAAGAGAAATGCAAAGTGAAAGAAGAAGAAAAGTTGTTCCCATACAATAGGGAGGAAGTGAAAGCACCAGGCCTAATTTTACTTTTAGACAATTCTGATCCTCCATGTGCCAGGGCACACTTAAAAAATCTAACAAAGTTCAGCTTCTGAAGGATATTTCAAATTATAAACACCAGTTTGTCTTGACTGCTATTTTTTGGTAGTTTACTGTGCTTTGTCTTTGAAATCTTGCCTTGTTTCTCTCTGTGGAACTCCAGCTTTTTTGGAAACTTGAGGATATTTGAAATGCATATATAGTGCCTAAGGGTTACAATTAGTTAACTAACAGTTACAAAATTGAGGCATAAAGAGGTGAAGATCACCTCAGACAGTGCTAAATATGACAGATTTTTTTCACTTTGGGGGTGGGGCAAGGGGATTTTCATGATAAGTTTTGGTTAGAAAAGTTACTTTAGAAAAATTATTTTTTTAAACTCAGTGAATGGATTTATTTACCAAAAAAAGAGAACTTTTTAAGGGGAGAATGAGAAAGTAGTTAGTCTTATTTCACCTCTTACATATCTGAAACTACTTTGTTTCCCACAGTAACTTGATTTAGAGTAAAACCTACCTTGTGTTTGGTTATAACTATCACGGCATCCAGCCTTGATTTGAAGCAATCAGTAGATGGATAATCCACCATTTCCTTTGGTAGTTTGTTCCAACAGTTAATCATTCTCACTGTGGCTTATTTCCAATTGGAATTTGTCTGACTTCAGCTTTTAGCCATTGGTTCTTGTTATTTCTTTCTGTATTAGATTAAAGAGGCCTTTACTACCTTGTATTTTCTTCCTATGAAGGCACTTATGTACTGTAATCAAAGCACTTCTCAATTTTCTTTTTGATAAGCTAAATGGATGGAGCTCTGTACGTCTTCCACTGTAAAACAATTCCTTCAGGCCTCAAATAAGTTTTGTGTTTTTTTATCTCACCCTCTCCAATTTTTCAATATACTTTTTAGAAAGTGGACACAAGCTACATGTGCAATATCTCTGTCTCATCCTCTAAAGACATGGTCCTAGTTGCCCTCATATCTCATTTGTTTATTCACCCAACAATTAGATTAACTTTTTTCCACAGAATCAGAAATGAAGCTGCTTGAGTTGTGTGCTCACCATACCACCTGTGCACTTTTTAGAGTAACTTCTTAAAAAACATGGTCCCGCATTTTTGTTTGCTATGTGTCTCACTTGGAATTGGCTATATTACAAGCTGGACCCAGACTGCCAATGGATTCAGGTCATTCATTCTACAGGCCAGTGAGCCTCATTCTCATTTAACTGTTTTGTCAGACTTTTTGCTATCCCCAAATTTTACCACAGAAATATTTCCACAAATATGCCACTCTTCAAAGCACTGCAAGGACCAGACCCTGAGCTGATTCTTCATGCTCTGAATACACACTTCAATTAAGATGTTTGGGCAAATGATACGTTAGGTTTCCTCAGAGTAGAAAGCTAGGTTCCCTTCAAAAAATAACAAGCAACTAAGAAGATACTACTAAATATCACTTCTTCCTTTAGTTAAGTTTGTGAGACCAGTAAATATTGCTAGTTATATTTTTTCAATAGTGACATAGCACTAGATGTTTTTCAGTTTCCCAAACTCCTCTAATATTCTCTGTCAGCTGTCTTCGAATTTTTACATATGATCAAGTCCAGCAACTTAGAAACCTATTTTTGCAAGTAATATCTTGTGTCCTTCTGACTTACTAATGTTGTACTTCCTAACGCATCAGGCTTATGTGACACAAGCAATTTATCTTGATGTTTATACAAACATCACCAATACTCATCATTAAAATTCAAAATGATGTCACTACCAACTAATAAGGATAATGGTTTTAAACTAGAAAAGATTAGATTTAGGTTGGATATTAGGAAGAAGTTCTTCAATATGAGGGTGGTAGATCACTGGAACAGGTTGCCCAGAGAGGTAGTGGAGACCCCATCCCTGGAGGCATTCAAGGTCAGGCTTGATGGGGCTCTGATCAATCTGATCTAGTAACATTGTCCCTGCTTACTGCATGGGGGTTGGACCAGACGATCTTTAAAGGTCTCTTCGAACTCAATGCATTCTATGATTCTATGATTCTAATAATAATGCCACTCCTCTACTAGGATTTCTTTCTGGTGAACTTTAAAGGATTCATTCTCACTAGTTTTCACTTGTTCACCATTTCATCCAAGCCTTAGTCCCCAGTTTCCTTATTTTCTATACTAAATCCTGTAGTCCACTAATACTTTACGTTTTTAAATTATTTTTGTCTGGTTTTTTTTGCAACTGTTAGAACCCTGTTGTAGTAAGTGCTTTCACCCTGCTATTAAAATAAGATGGGATTTTCCCATACTGATGGCTATGAAAGCTGGAAGATTTTTGGCCTTCTGATAAAGCCTGTTCTTCTAATTTTGTTCACATTTTTTATACGTGTATTTCAAATCTCCTGTTTTCCTGGTAATATCAATCTTAGCTCTAGGAGAGAAACTACACATCACTATGCAGTGCGTTTATCTCTCACTACCATGTTAAAAGACAACTACAGAACACTGACAGTAGGGTCTTGTTCCATCTCCATCAGGAGGTCTTACAAATAGATCAAGAGAGGTAAACTATGGAATTTTTGCAGATGCTAAACTGACTCACTGGCATTGCTTTTTGTGCTTACTACTTTCACCTACCCACCTTTTACTTGGGTTTTCTCCCCATTACATTACTCAGTAAACAATAATTGAGGTATAACAACATCAGTGCAGGAGCACCTCTTCTACATTACTGGTCAGCTGGGAAGGGATCAATGACCTGATGTGCAGATGTGGCCTGTAAGCCCCATCTGGTCATTAAAATGAAGGAGATGTGCTGTGGTGAGTTTATTACTAGAATAAAGTAGTTTGAAAATATTTTTAGTGTACCTTTGGAAGAGAATGTTTCTGTTTTCTTTTGTGGCTCTTCTCATGTGACACTGCAGGTTTTGCTCAATGGTCAATGCCTTGGCCAAACAGACTGGGCCACTCCACTTCTGCCATGTTTTTTTATTTCTATGTCTTTGAGTTAGACACTTCTGTCACTGCGATGACAAAATCCATCCTTTTTCTAATTGTCTTTGTGGACTTGCCACATGGCCAGTAATGTCATTTTTTCTTATATGTCACTCATATGAGGAGTCAGGAAGCTTTCTATAAATTTCTATAAATTTCTTTTCACTGGAATTACTTGTTTGGCTTAAAGAAATGCATGCTCATTCACAAGTAATGGGTGGTGTGTCTTCTACTTTTGCCCACTACAATTCCCTGTCAGGCAAGCTTCTTTTTGAACGTTTGAAAATTAAAAACAAAATTTATGAAAGCCTTAACTTATTTTTTCTCCAAAGCTCCATTTGCAGAAATTGTCATAGGAGCCCTAGTGCAAGTGGATCTGGATGTAATAGTAACTAGCTCAGATTTGGGATAGCTTTATATTTCCAATCATTTACTGTCCTAAAAGATTTATAGACTTTTGCTGACTGAGAACTCACTCTGTGTTTAACTGCCTCTTTAACAGCGGAAGCGTTTCACTTATGTTTCTATCTACTGAGAGGTTAAGAGACATTTTTGCAATGTGAAAACTATATTCTTATTTTGAAAACCAAAGTCCTTTGGTTTTGCCAGTGGCCAATGATATAAAATGTCACCTTTGGATGTGAGAGCTTTCAGACCATTAGAAGAGCGTGTTTTCAGAAGGGAACTCAGGGTGATAATGCCAACCGATGGGGTGTTCATTGGAGCATACAGATAAACTGTTAAATTCATCAGCTGCATGATGGTGGTACCCACTCAGACTGAAATCTCAAAGAGTAAGAATTGGGCAGAGCTATTTATTCTTTTGTTTCTGAAGGAAAATGGTAACAAGTTCCACAATTTTCTTTGCATTGCCAAATAAACCTGAGAAATCACTGTATTATACATATTCAGATAAATAGAAATAAGAATAATTACATAATTATGTATGTCACACAGGCTTACGTTTGGCCTAGTTAGTGAAAAAAGTCTATGCTCAGAAATGTGAACCATATGGAGCATGATACTTTTTTCTCTACAAAAATTAGTTCTGACATCTAACATGGCTTTGTTTTCTAAATCTAACCAGCCTGAACATCCCAGCTTAAATGTTGCATATGATTTGGTTTATAGAAACACAGTAATATAATTAAAAATAGGCTGAAATCAAAATGATAGAAATGAATATTGCATTCCACACACTTTGGAGAAGTTTGGATCTGGGTTTGAACTTTTCACTTTGGACCCAACTCTCACCAAACTGTAGTATATCTGACTTCATTTTATGGGTACAAATTTGCCCTTGTAAAACTCACACTCTCATTCTATCACATACTTAATTTACAGTGGAAATCTGATCACAGTCACCTCTAATTATCTGATTTGCAGCACTACTTATTGCACACAACTTATTTGCAGCACAGCTTATTACTGACTGACAAAAATAGGCTGTAAACCTTACAGATGCAAAATAGCAGCATTCAAAACATGCAAGGATTTGGCTTTTTGAAAATCCTCAGACTAGTCCAGAGTTTTGCACAGCTTGTTCAACATCAAAAACATTTTTTTTAAATGTAAACCAACATTTTCTTCAAGGCAGACTTAAATGAAAAGCATATTTTTCTCACTGTAGGAAATGCTGAATTAGACACCAAGCATGGCACTCTCTCCAGAAAATGGACTGGCACAGGTGGCTGGCTTTTGGATGGAAGATGGGTCCAATGCTTGCTGTATTTTGATGTGAACCATCTCGACATTGCAATGCTTCAGGCTTTGTTCAATTGTTTTTTTCAATGTCCTTCCTTTCAGTGCAGCATTTGAGGACTGTGCTTGCCAGGTGCAAATCAGGACAGAGTAAGTTCAACAGTTTTGTTCTTACTGGGAAGCTGTTCTTACTGGTCACCCCTCCACCCCCCTGCTTTTTTCTTACCTCTTTCCACCACTCTCTTCCCCACATTTGAATTTCTCTGTGCTCAGCCTTTTCTTTATTGTTGCTTTGTATTGTGACTGCACTTTTTCCCCCTTTTCTTCAGTTTCACTTAACTGGAACATTAAGTAATGCTGAAGTTCTGCTATGAATTCTGAACGACTCCAAGTTTTAAGTTAATTCAAAAATGAAACAAACAAGTTTGCTTTTTCTCAGACAGGGGATGTGACATTTTTTAATACTTTCTCAGGAGTATATAGTATCATATCTCTAACCTGAAGGTATCATATTTGACCACCTTTTAAGTCTCTCACTAAATGCACTGCACAGAAAACATGCTGAACTTCTACAGTTCAGTGGTCTTAGACTAAAGTTAGATTTCAAAATTAGAAGAAATAAAAGGCCTAATTCTCACTTGTGAAGACAAGAAATGGATCAGGCTTTGTGCTGGTTTGGACAACAATTTTTGAGACCCTGAAGAAATAAAAAAATATAAATCCCACAGAAGTCGAAAAAGAACAGGGATTTTTATTTTTTTTTAAACCAGGGTGGTGTGTGTATGTGTGTTCTTGTGATAAAGCTGTGAAGTTTTTGGCTGCCCTTTTCTGACTTCTGTTGTTTTCTAGGGGCTCAGTGGGATAGATAGTTTGTGCTGTGACAGGACATGCCAACAAATTGCATCACTTCTGCCTCGGTGGCCGAGGACAATGACATGCCATATGCCCATGGCAAGAAATGAATGGGGCTCATTTACACTGGCACTGGGTGCCTTCAGCCCTGTCAGTCTTAAGAGGCTATCCATGGCAAATTGGAAAGTAGCACCGGAGTAGCAGCAGCATGAAGAGATGCAGCCTGAAAAGCTTCCAGCATTCATAACTTTATGAACAACATGCAGCTTTGAAAGGCAGAAAAAAAATCCATGTGACACCCTGGATACACTTATCCCCTCCCTTTGCAATTTAACCTTTCGTTCTCAGAAAGAAAGTGCATCACCAGTTGTTTCTCCCTGTGTGTTTTTTGCATGCCACTAAAAAAATAGAAAATTAAAAAAAAAATCTTTGAGTAAATTCCAGCTGCAAGGAGAAAACAAAAACACAGCGGGTGTCATGCTTCATGCATTCAAAATAGTTTCTCTGCTCAAACAGACTGCCGCAAAGATTTGCCCCAAAGTTGACCCCATTGCCTCCAGTTTGCACTCCAGCAACAACAAAACTCATATTTGACCCCTGACCTTCCTGGCAACACATCATTTGTTTCCATGTGTTGAAGCAAAGGATGATGGGTGATGATTAAAGAGCAATGGGTCTGTTGGCCTGAGACACTAATGAGGATGAAATGAGAAGGTCAGCGATCATCCTCACATGGCAAACTAGGACATGAAGCTAATCTGTTGTTAATTGTCCTTTACATTTGTTTTAAGGGCAGTGGCAGAGTTAGGTAGCAGTCATATGTCTCCCTTCTTTATAATCTCTGTAATTAACTAGAGTTAAGCTTGCCTGGGGAAGCCTGAAATGTGCTTTGCAAGTGGGTTATTTTATTTTATTGTATTTTATTGTATATTACTTTATTTATTCCATTGCCAGTTTGCACTAATCCAGAGTTGAACAGAAGTGACTGGCAAGTGTGGAGACATAAATTGTCCCTTTTTGTCCCTTTCACACAGGTGAGATTCCATAAGTTCCTGTTCTTCCCAGTGGTGGATCTCTGCCTAAATGTGCTGGGGCTGCTCCTGGGGCTGGTAGGCTGCTTGGATTTCTGTGCATCTTTTCTTCTTCAGCTCTCTCATGAGCCGTTTGGTCCAGTACTCTTTATCCTAAAGTTACCTAGGTCTGAAGCAAGAGCATCTGGTCTTGCTGCACTGACCATCCTGTAACTTCTGTGCCCTGTCAGCCTCAGTTGACATTAAACTGAGAAAGCAGAGGAGAATATCCTGCTCCCTGAACCAACCAAAAAGGCACAAGCCTCTCTTGTAAAATCTCAGCAGCCACAAGTTAACAGGGAATCCTAATTAAATGAGGTGTTGCTGGTATCAAAACAAATCCATCCTCAGGCTGCTGGTATTTTTGGCAGAGCCAGCACTAAAGATGTTGGATACAAACACTTTTCCATTACGAATCCATCTGATACATTCCAATGAAAAAGGGATGCTAATGGCTGCTGTCTCCTGTTTTGCTGATTCTTTCAGAGGAAGAGAAAAGAAGGCTTTAAGTACACGTTTTACATTTTTTGATGCTCAGTACGCAATCCCTCCTTCACTTCTTCAGCTGCTAACTGCTCCTGATACGCAACAGCCCTATGTATTACAACTTGTTTTGTCGTCTCTGCCGAGAGAACACACATTCTCACTTTCTTGGTGTTGTCATTCTGGTAGAATTTCTTATTTTTATTTTTTAGCCATGTTCTCCCCCTGCACGACTAATGGGTGTGTTCAGCCTCTCAGAGGGAAACAAATCTGCTAGCCAAATGGCAATCAGCTGGTGAGCTAAAGCCTGAGAGCTTTAAAGTATTTGTCTAGTGAAGAGTTTACTGCAGTGCTAATCATAACACACTCATTAATTACTCATTCGGATTAAGCAGAAGGGTCAGAGAAGCCATCTTGACAATCCATGCCTATCAGTGCCCTTTTCCTGCCAATTAGTACAGAGACAATTTCAATGGCTACAGCCTCTGCTTTTACACCTCCAGCACCACCTGCCTTCACCCTTTATCCTGCATAGCACATTAGCCACGAGTGACAGCCAGCACATGGGCTTCAGTTTCAATGCGGCACCTTGTCAGGTACAAGCCAAAAATGGATTACAGGCTAGAAAAGAATCTGGGCTAGGAACCAGGAAAATACTAGTCTCCACTTCCTTCTTCGGGGTTTCTGAATAGGAGTCTTGAAGTGAATCTGTTTTTCCCTCAGCCTTTCGCACAATGGGAATGGCCATTGTAGTGATGTGATTTGTGGTCGTCAGGGCTAAACAAAAGCAGAAGCCCAGATGAAAGGAGATGAACAGCTGTTCTGCTGCTATAGCACACATGGGAGAGGAAGGGTAAGATCGCTGGTGGGGTGAAATGGGGGATTTCATGTCAGCCAGTTAGGTGTGTAAGTTGCAAAGCGAACAGCATACCTATCCTTGCCTTTTCCAGACCAAAAATTACATGATTACAGGTGACAACACATTTAAATCTTGGAGGCTATCACGAAAGCTTCTGTTCAGCCCTATATCAGGAAGCTCAGCTCTCAACTCTGTCTGTCGTTTCCAGAGTGACTCTACCAGTTGCAGTAAAATTACCCTGGATTAGTGCCAACACAACTGTTCTCCTTTTTTCACATAAGTTCTTCTTTATGTTCAAAACTTTCAGATCTGTTCATGGTCTGGATGAGTTCATATTTTTAGATGAAAATAACTGGAATTTTAGGGATTCCTGACATGCCCCTTCTGTACTCTGGCAATATATACTCTGATCTTCAGCAAATTCTGGTTTCCCTTTGAAATACATACATTCCTAAGTGGTCTCAATGCTTTGTTTTAAAATGTATACAGAATTAAACTATTAACAACAGATATCCCAGCCTAACCCTAAATATACTTAGACAGATTCTCTCTTAGCGTGCTGGCTTTTTGATCTTCCCTAACTAGCTGGTGGGCTACCTTTACCTCTGGCCAGGACACCAAAACCAAGTAAATGCATATTGAACTTCTTGCCCCAACTTCTTTTTAATTCACAGGCATTGCTCACCTCTTCTTTCACTATCTCCCAGTTTCGGAGGAAACTGTGATGACTCAGGTGCAACTGCTGGCAAATGCTGCCAGTTTAATGGCACTTGTAATCTTTTCAAACTTTCTTTTTTAGCCACTGAGGAATATCCTCTTTTTATACATTCCCTCAAAGTCTTAGGTGGACTCCAAGTTTAGGTAGAGATTAACATGAGAATTCAAAATGTACAGAAAGGACTGTATTTTTCCAGGTCTGTCTCTGGAGAATTAGTGGTTTTCTCTGTATAACAGAGGTGGAGAAATATGGTCAGGACCAAAATAAGCCCATGTATATATATTTCTCTGCATACCTTGATTAGTATCATCTGCTTGCTGTCATGCTTTTCCTTCATATTTTCCAAAACTTAAACCTATGTGTGTTTTAGTAGTTTGAAATCTGATCCTCACTCTTTTTCGTATTCAACAATCAGTCACCTGGAATATCTGAGCAAATGAATCCTAGGCTTAAACACCAGGCCTGAAGGCATTCCTTGGCTTCAGAGCTTTCACCCCTTGGTTTCTTCTCCTTGGTTCACAAAAGGCTAAGTGTTTTAAAATAAAGTTTCCTCTCAGAAATGGAGAAGTAACTGGGTGATAAAACCACAGCATAAATACAGAAGCCAGCAAAATTCCTTTGGGACAGACTCTGAGGTTGTTGGCTTACTTTTTTTTCTAGGAAGACTTGTGTAGTTTTGGAAATGTACATAGATGACCAACTGAGTGACTGTTCTACTACTTTTAACAGAAACTTTGATTTTAAGCTTCAAACACCTCCTCCTTGGACACAAATAAAACCACAGTTAAAAATCTGCTAAACCAGATCGTCATGTTTTAGAAGCAAATATACTACCAGAAAACTACTTGCAGTATTGGCTGTGAGTTTGTTAAATCCACACATAGAATTCCTTGAGATGTTTGCAGCAGAATTGTCAGTGCCTCTTCCTTAGGTGAACAGAAAATGTTCCAAGCTACTTACAGAACTTTGCAAAAGTTTTAATAATTGGGATTATACCACAGAGTAAAGACTTTGAAAAGCTTCAAAGACAAGAACTGCAAGCAGCAAATGAATATATTTTGAAAACTAAAATTTGCCTGTGATATTTTCAAGTAAAGAGAGGGAGACCTTTCTCTAGTAAAATACTGAGAACCCTTTGGTCATGTCTGCAACTACCATACTTGCTGTGTCCATTCAAAGCAGTGCTTCCACTTAAACATGTACAAAAACTACAAGTCACACAGAGAAAGCATTGGCCACTTTGTAGAAACTTTTGATAAAGGTGAATTATATGCATATGCATTAACTTTCCCTCTGTGTTGATCAACAGAATATGACATTCAAAATGAAGCTACACCTGTTTTGTGCCACACATCTCAGAGCAAATTATGGTTTAACTTCTATAACCAGAAGCAAAGACATGTCAGAGGTACATAAAGTGAGTAATGTGCTTGTTTTCCTTGACATAAATCAACTATATCCTTAAAAATAAAATCACACTGCAAAATATCCCTTTTGCACCTTTATCTGACCAACAGCAGGATCACAAACTGTTATACCTTTTTAGCAGGAAAGAGGAACAGAATTTGCATCTCTTTGTTAGCCTAAAATTACAATTTCCTTAAATTCAGTAAATGTTTATTAATATTTATCCTAATCAGCCTAAACATTTTCACAAGACAAAGGCAATTCATTCACTTAGCAGAAGCTGGAATTCACAGAAATTGGGAATCTTACTGACAGAGTGCCCTTAGTGTGCTGCTACGTTGGCAAAGGTATGAAGTTAAATTAATCTGTGATCTTCCCTGTCACTGCAAGAGAATCCCTTAGAGATACAAGAATATATTTTTGTTTGCTGTGTTTTGTGACCTGAAAAAAGGTCATCTTTTTTATCTTCCTGGTCCAAGATACTCAGGTAATGCTGACCCAGGAGACATCTGAACTCACAAGGTGCTTAGAGAGCTCCTCACCTGACTGGAGTCCAGGTACAGGCCAAAATGATGACAACCCGAGCATCTTGGTCCCTGGGTCACAACTGAAGGCCAAGTAGTCATTTGATAATGTACAAAAGTGGTCCCAGGAGTGGAGCCTTTTTCTGGAAGAAAACACTTGACCATGACTTTCCTCTTTCTCTCAGACTCAGTGGATTATTTGCTGTGTGGTAGCATAGCACTCACTGGAATGATATTCTTTTTCACTCCTCCACAAAGTATTTAAACTTGAAGAGGTGAAGGATGTACACTTTAGGCTTCTCAGGCTTTACTGGGACTCGAACCAGGCTCTACCCTGTTCTAGGTAAGACGCTCTGACCACAAGCATGAGATATGTCATATGTCAGAATATTTCATACTTTAATGAAAGAGTAGAAGAGGAAATACATATTTGGGAAATACATATGTGGTGAAATACATGTGAAAGAGAAAGAGAATTGCCCTCTTTTTCCACTTGTCTGCTGCTCAGCTAATCCTTAATAAACAATTGTGGTTTTAAACAAAACTATTTAAAGGACGTCACATTTTGTTTTAATTTTTTTAAAGGATCAGTTAGTTACATATGCAAATTAAAATGATGCTACCACCAAACTTCCATCACTATCACACTTTAAAAGAATGAGCATGTAAGCAGCAGATGTAGACAGCTACCTTTAATTAAAGGTTCTGCACTGCAAATCACGGGAAGGAAAAAAAGGGGCTTCCACCCAAGCTAGGTCTCTGTTTGCCAGGAAGGACTGTTTAAGACTTATCTTCTTCTGCAGCATTTCATAATAGCTGACTCTAGGCAGCTTTTTCTTCGGTGTATGGATTTTTTTAACAATTTGTCTGAGACAGTTACTATTTCAATGTATTATATAGGTAGCCCAAACATCTAGGATCCTATTACTAATAGTGAAAATAATCATCCCTTGAATGTACCAGAGATAATAATTGACTACTAGAGCTAAATAAGTAATTAAGCTTCACTTACTCAATAAAATTTAATCAATTAAAAATATCTCACCAGTATCATTGTTGCATATGTCATTGGTGTTTTGGACTCTCTTTTGTCTGTCTTTGTGTAAAACAGTAGCTTACAGACATGATGCCATGACTAGCATCATGAGATAAAACAGAAGGCCTGAGTCAGTCTCTCACACCAGCACTGCCAGTGTTCAATGAACACAGGTTTCCACAAGTCTTGAGTTACAGGCCATGAAGGAATTAACCTGAGGAAGGGTAAGAAGAGCACTATCAGCCCAACTCTTGTGTATTTTTTACTCTCTGTGCACTGGCTCACAACTCTCAACCAGTCTAATTGCTGCAATGTCCCAGTTCAAGCACCCTACTTCTGGACCTGACAGGGCCTAAATCCTTGGGTGCCTGTGGGAACCTCATTTTGTGAGAGCAGATTCTAGACTTGTTGCCACAGACCAAACTAGTGCCAACAGCAGCTGATGTGAACACAGGGCAAATTTGACTCATTATAACTAGACTGATCTCATGTGAATACCTTATTCAAATAACTCAAGAAAAGCTATTTAGCACTTTAAAGGCCAGAAGTTTATTCCCCTTAAGTTGCTCTGAATAAATATACATGGCTAAAAAAGTTTATGTTCCTAACCTAGAACAGATGGTGTGTAACAATACTATACAGACTTCCTAGACACTTCTTATTTTTACAGTGATGTGCACGTGCATTTTTACTTTTTTAGATGCTAGATGCCTACCAAATACATGTAGACCAAGGTATGTTTGACAGAGAAAGAGGCAAGGCACGGGTCTGTTTTAACTTCTTTGTCTAAACATTAAGCTTCTATTGAAGCCTTTTAGCAAGTCCTTTTCAGCCTAATAAGACTGCTGACTTTCAGTGTCAATAACTCAATAACAGGCAGGAGTGTATAGCTAAATATACATCATCTGTTTTTACAGGCAGACAGGGTGTAGGCATCAATGAATTGCATTTTCAGGCACTTATCTTCAGAGCACTTAACCATCCAGCCCCAAGTCTCCTCTGGAGACTTCATATTCTCTGTAGGCTTCAGAAATACTTTGAAACGGTCCTTAAAGCTAGCCAAAATTAGTTGTTTTAAAAGTATGGTTGAAAATTACATAACCTCTGCATTCAGCAAGGCACAGAAGCACAAGACTGGTGATAATGTAGTTTTCTGGAAAGAGTCTTGAAGACAGTTAGTGAAGAGTGCTTATATTTTCCTGCAGTAGGTGTCCCATGCATATGGGTGCTGGGAAATATACAGAGAGAAGCACAGGCAAACCCTAGAATAAGTAAATATCTGACCAGCATCCAAAAACAACTCAAAAGAGAGACTTAAATTTTAGGAAGCAAAATTGTAAGAACAATTTCATTCTTTTAAACTTCATATCTCAAACTTAGTGTTCAGACACAAGGAGTATGGCCTCTCCCACTTGTCCCCTTACTTTGCCGGACATTGGGTAACTAGCTGTGCACTGCTCTCTTATTTTCCCCTGCTTTCTTTGCAGGAAGGCTGTGAGACCAGCACATCGTCCTTCCACCACTGCACAGAATGTGTTGTAACATTAATCAGGTCAGCCAATCAGCATGCAGGGATTAGCATAATGTACAGACACACTTAATCAGGTCTACTATACAGTTAATCTTGTGTATGCTAATAGTTATGGAGGATTAACCATTTAGGACACTGGCTTTCTGTTCTGATTGGCTGTGTTTCCTACCTGTTCACTTTCCCTCACTTATTTTTGTTTTGT
The DNA here is from genome assembly GCF_000695765.1 of Mesitornis unicolor. Classification (NCBI taxonomy): domain Eukaryota; kingdom Metazoa; phylum Chordata; class Aves; order Mesitornithiformes; family Mesitornithidae; genus Mesitornis; species Mesitornis unicolor. The sequence continues at coordinate 90,494 of NW_010165768.1, read as the reverse complement.
TTGTTTTTTTTTCCCCTGCTTATTCCTCCCACCCAAAATTCTGACTGCTCAAAGTGTTTCTGTAAGACTGCCCATACAGTTAAGGATACATTTATATAATGGGAAAAAAACCCAACAAAACTAAAATCATGGGCAGATTCAAATGTTGGCTTCACAAACAGATCTCAGACTGATAAAAGTATTATTTTTATGGAAAAGAAGTATACATGACTTTGCTTCCTTAGAAAGTGTTCTTGATCTCAAGAGCTGTGAATACGTATTATAGTTTAATCACCAAACTATGTTAATTTCCAGGATAGATTTTGAATTTGTGAACTAACTTTTAACAACAAAGGTTTTGAATGTATTCACTTTAGATCATCAAAAGCAAAACACAGCAATAGGATTCTTTGGCTATTCACTGGCAACTGGTAGAGAAAGAAAAAGTAGCAGCCAAAAGTAATCCCTCAAGCCACCCTGTAATTGAGTGTTTGCATATAGTCAGGGCTATCAGTGCAAGGGCTGAAGGATTCAGTCAGAAGGAAGGGTGGAGTGGTTAGAAGAAGAGGTGGGGGGAGAGACTGAGCGAGAGGCACAGAAAAAATGAGCCTGCCAGTGCTTAATTGAGCATATAGATTCCTAATGTGTCAGGCACTACCCTTTCAGATGAAGGATGACACTTTTTAGGACGCATCTTCCTTTGTTACCATTTTAAGACTAATGAAGCCTACAATTCATAACCTGATGCTGGGCACTTTGCTGCTGCCAGGGCAATCAGTACAACAGAAGACTGTAACTTTTGTGCACAGGTTTTAAATATATGCTTTTTGGGCACATAGCACTGATTCGTGTTGTAAACAGTTGTGGCTCTGGATGGCATTTCTAGAGAAAAATAATTTGCAAATGCAAAAACATATTACCCAGGTATCTGTCACGTAGCTAATTTTTAAAATCAGATAGTCTTAAGTGTTTAAGAGAATACTTTCATATTTTTTCTTCTTCTTTTCTTTTTTTTCTTTTTTTTTTTTTTTTAAGTGAACCAGGCCTGTTTACTTTTATAGTCTCTAAACAGCAAGGCTCCATTATACAAAAGTTGTGGGTTTTTTCCCCTGCCTTCAGGTCACTTGTTAATGAGCTGAGCACTGGGAGAGGATGGAAGCTATTACAATGGGATACAGGCAAAGAGATTTCCTTTATGTTTCCTTGGGATTATGAAAGCAAGCAAGAGAAATAAGTGATGTTTATCAGCAGTCCAGAGAGACACTTTTCTTTAGAGGTTGACGAGGGCACCTTACATCCAGTTGGACAGAATTTGGGTGCCAGTCAGAGGAGCACTGAGACCCACCTCAGCCCAGCTTGTGTAGTCTCTGACCTCCTTAACCTCTGCAGGGCTTCCTTTATGAGCATTCCCAGCCAGATGGTCGAGTCATCAAACCTTTATGAGCACAAACTCCTTTTACCACTTCACAGTTTCTTCCAGTCTAAAAGCAGGGAGGGTAGACATGTGAGGAAAAGAAGCTAAAAGGTGTTAAAGATAAAAACAAGACATAGGGGTGCCTTCTTTCTGGATTAGTAACTTAGTGTGATGTCTATGGTTTTGGTGCTGCCTGCTTGTGTTGATGTTATTATGGATATGTTTAGATCTTCCAGTACAAAATGCTTAAATGGAAAAGCATAGAATTATTTTCCACCATACACTCATTTCATTATACTACTATAAAAGCATTTAGATTTTTTTTTTTAAACCTCTTCTGTTTCTGATTATTTGGAACATTTTTAATGTATTCATTTTTGGTGGGTTAAAACTGCAAAAGATCACTGCTCTCATTTAGAAGGGCTGATCTGTAGTGGCCGAGTGTTACCTACCGTCATTGGGAATAGGTGACTTAAATTACATGAGGCCTGAGCCCAGCAAAGTGACCTTGTTAACTTTATGAGAACTACACTCCGGCTTCCACCTGCATCCCAGGGAAACAACCTCACTTAAGAGGAAGTCAATTTCCAAGCACTCCTCCAGGAGGAAAGTTAACTCAGTTACAGATTCCTGGATTTAAGGGTTATACTTTTCCAATTACAGGACACACACAGAACAGCAAAATGTGTAAAACTGCAACATTGCCGAGACATGTTATCACCATCCTTTGATGCACAGAGCTAATTTTAGAACGTTTGAAATCAATTCTTATCACTATTGGGTAAAGTCAAAAATATAAGACCCATGAATCTGGGTGAGGTCAGACTCCTTTACAAGTTCAGGTTGATTGGTTTGCAATAAAACCACTGAGATCTGCTAGTTTTTAATGAGCTTTTCTCTGAAGAGGTGAACTTGTATTTTCACTGGGGGGGTTGTTCTTGAGGGTGTGTTTCACGTGTCTGTCTCAGATATTCCCTTTAGACTTCACTGGTTTCCCACATTAAAAATCATCAGGTGAGTTGATGGTTATTTGCCAAGGTACAGTATATCAGACCTTACACCAAGGCTCCCTTAGTGAGAGGACGGCCACACTCCTTGGATGGTACTCATTTTATGTTCAATTGATTTCACTTGCAGATGATGCAGCCATAGTAAATAATTCCAGCAAAGTATCTACCTTCCTACTTATGAAAAAGGATTTTGAATTGAGGGTCAGTGAACTTCCTTTGAGGAGGACGTAAGTAGTACGTACTGTGAAAATTTGCTTAGCCACTTTGCTGTAGGAATAGTAGATGTCGGAATGAGACTGAAAACTGTTCAACAAACAAAAAATTTCACCTTATCCTCAGACAAGATGTATCCTGTAGAAGTGTTGTTTCTGGAAGGTAATGCTCACTGCAGTTTTGGTTCAACTTCTGTTATTGTTCTTTTTTAGATTTGAGGATGTGTAGATGCTGTATGTTTAAATATTTTTTATATTCTTTTCTGCTAGGAAGCAGTAGAGAGTCTATTTTTCTGGCTTCCCGCGATACTACTAGGAGATACATAGAGCTGCCCTAGGAAAATGCAGTGTTACACTGGCAAATTTAGTTTCCCCACCTTTTTGCAGGTTGTTTTAGGGGGTTTCTATGAAGATCAATTTTGAATCTGAAACTTGTTTAATGCGTAGTAAATACATATTTGCTAACAGGGTTCCAAAGCAGAAGCACAGATCTAGCACAAACAGTATTGATTTTTAAAATGTAAGCATCTCATTAAAGAATGCTCACCAAATTCTAGGCTGGGGCCTGGAAAGTGCTAAGAAAATCAAACACAGTACAATTTAAGTAAATGGCTAAAAAATTGTAAAATTCATGTTGAAACAGTATTTTTATTATTGCTTTAATACTGTCATCTGGATTAAGTTAATATGTTTAAAAGTTGTATAAATGTTTGTAGAATATGTCCACGCTTACACTGATGATGATTGGCATTGAATACCTACTTTCATCTTTTCTTGAGAAGTCATCCTCACTTGTCCTCCACCCCACAATATGTTTTGGTTTGTTTGGTTTTGTTGGTTGGTTGTTTTGGGTTTTTTTTTAAGAGGAAAGTAACTCTCCAGACGCACATAGTATATTTTTTTTCAAAAACATTAAGCATGAGACTGGCAGAATCTAAGAAATTCAGTGTTAAGTCTAAAACTCTGTCCTTAACTCACCCCGCTGTGCTTAGGTATTATAGCACATATGGTATGAACCCCCCACTGCTCTGAGGCCCCCTGATTAAGTGCTGCAATACTGTACCTAGACACAATGTGGTGACTTAAGGAGAGAATTTGAGCTTTAACTCTGAATGTCCTGGTTCATGTGAGACTGTTAATGTTATTAGAACATAAAGTGGGTGGTTTAATACCTTATATATGGTGCTTAAAGTCAGCAGCAGCTGCCAGGGACTGGGTTTCTGCACTGTTTTTTGCTGGGGGGAGGGGAAATCGGTTGTTTTCTTTGCAGTAAAAATAGAGCACGAGACCTCTTTCTAAATTAAAAGAATGTTGTATTTACTGTGGATGATCTACAAGAAAGTAGTGCAATCAGCAAAGCAGAAAAAAAAAAGCAAACTTGGGAGGGTAAAGCTGGATCTTTTGACAGTCTGAGCAGACCCTAATGGTGTTTTTGCTACAGTGAACAAAGACTGAGCTCATTCTTTGCCCTTTGCATGTTTCTTCCCATTTAACGCTGCTTGTCTAGTAACATCTTACAAGATATTCCTAGTGTCTGGCAAAATCTTTGGGTCCTGACGTCAGACATTTTATGGATGTTTCTTGTGAATGCAACAGCAGTTCGGACGAAGAAATATGCTACACAGATAAAGCAAGTAAAGCAATAGGGATTTAGCCACTATGTTTTTGATAACACAGTTTTAAGTTTGAAAAGTTTACTTGTGCAAACCATGACCTTGTTTCACAAGTAGGCTAATTTTACTGACTGTACTCAGTGCTAGATCATTACTGACCAAATATCACTAACTGAAGATTTGTAAATAGAGTTGGAAGAATTTTCTGCAGTAAGAAAGCAAACATTAAAGCCTTCTCCTTACTTAGTAAAGAAGAAAGATTCAAGTATGAATGATTCAGGTAAATAAGATTCAATTGTGGTATTTCCAATTTATTGTTCAGAAGTGATTCCTAAAAAGTGTTAGGCTGTCAGAAGGGTACAACTGTCCACAGCACTTTTGGCATCCCATAAGGCATGCTAAAATACATGCAAACTGTATCCCAGAAACACAAAGAAAGGATTTGCTAGAACGCTTTTCTTCCTTGGTCTGGATATACACATTTTTCCTACATCTTGGCCGGTAGGGTGTAGAGGAGTAGGGCACCCTAGCAGACAGTTGTGTTGGCTTAAGATACTAAGGGACATCAGCTTAAAGCAAGCAGGTCTCAAAGCATTTCAGCATGTAGTGACCATGTCCTGAAGTCCTCATTTAGAATTGGCTCTGTGTGTGTGAGTGTGTGTGAGTGTGTGTGAATACATTTTTTTTTTTTTTGCTCTGCATCACCTCCCACAAGTGCAACTTAAGGATGTTCACTGACACATAATTTGCAAACAAAGCTTCTGTTGATATGTGCTTGTTTGCTGACTGGCGTGAAATGTAGAAATTCAAACTATTTCCCTTCCATTCTTTCACTGCTTCCATGGGGATCTAGGGATAACTCCAAGCTATGCAGACAGTCTTCACACACACCACCTCAGCAGAAAACTTTACCTTCTACTGCCTTGAAATGTCCCCGCCCCCCCATATTTACATGGTGCGTGCATGGGGCAAGTGCAGCAATACCTGCAGTAGTCAGCATCCACACTTCTGAAGGGCTCTGAATTCATCTGGGGGGCAGAAGGTCTATTCCATGTGTGAGAAAGCAATGTTTATTGCAAAAAACTTGAGGACCCTAGGCAACTGACAGGGGGAAAAAAGATGCACTTATGTTCTTCTTATTAAAAAGGTCTTAAATAAATAGTTTTAATAATATTAGAGATTTGTGAGTCACAGAAACATACCATAACACTAACACATCCACGCTGAGAGTGGCTGGAGAGGGCAAATGGCATAAGCTTGGTTGAGTTTTGCAGATTATGCTTCAAAATACAAATGGAAATATTGAAATAATGCATATAAACACAGAGGAATATGTTGTTCATTTGTCTTTGTGAAATACCTGCAGAGAGGAAGAAGATAAAGAGGGTCAGGTTGGGGGATGGGGACAAGAAGGTTTAGCTTGCACCTGTGGGGCTTTTGTAGGTCTCTGGCTCACCAATTTACTCCTGCGTGGCCTGGATCCTTCACACTGGGATAAATTTCACCTTACGAAGATGAATGGAAATG
>NW_010165768.1:82231-84708 GCF_000695765.1 Mesitornis unicolor | reverse complement strand
GAGCGGTGTAATTATTAGTTCTGCTGCAAGCCAATCAATCATCTGGGGTGAACTGCTCGCAGAGGTCATGCATGACCTTTCGGCAGGAGCGTCGCTGGCACAGCGGCCACCGTTTGCTGGCAGCAGCCGTCCCCTGCTGGCTGCATTATCATGGGCTTGGCAGCTCTAAAAGGCGGGTCTAAATTCCTTGTCACCGGGACTCTTATAATTATGACAAATGACTAAATGTGTTATTTTCAGCAAAGCAATGACAGTCAAAAGGGGTACTTAGGGTTTGTAAGAGGTGATGGCTGGCGTGGCTTTGAAGGCTTTTCTTTTTCTTGACTTAGTGCAGACGGAATCATACATGGCCACCCCACTGGTAGCTGAGCAGCGTGTGAAACCCATTTCACACGTCTGCACTGCCTTACAGCTGCAATGCCCTCTTTTCATGCCTGACAAAACCAGAGCCGGTGGCTGCTGCCTCTTCAAAACAGGCACATGGTTTGGTCGGGGAAACTTTGCTGGCTTTGTTTTAGTCAGGATGAATGGGAAATCCCAAACACTGAAGTGTATTTTACTGGAGTCTAGGAGGTGGCAGGGAGAGTGAACAAAGCTCGATAGGAAATGTAGACCTAAGAGTATTTTTGACACCAGAACAAGCTTCTTCATCCATAAAGACAATGGAAATGGGAGTAGTAAAATGTACAAGGAAAAAAACATGCATGTTTCTGGAAAGTTAATTTAAAGAAACCAGACAAACATTAGCTAGATGGTTGGTGCCTGAGTCTTGTAAATAGTCCACAGATTTGCCTTTGGATCACTGAAAATCTCAAGACTAAATGTTCTGGAGACAACTTGAAAAATCAATGAGTTAGAGATTTGAAGCTGAGCATGAGATAAATATTACCAAATTATATTAATGTGTGAGTTAATAGTACAGGGTGGAAGGACTGTAAATACACGGCTTGTACCACGGAAAAGTAGGACTAGACCAGCTTTTAAAATTAATTTCGTGCTTCCCTTTGCCTTAAACTACATAATAGTATTGCTATTCATATTTACAGATATGGATCATGTTTCATTCCCTTAGTTAAAATAATACACAAACATGCAAAACCTGAAGTAATGCTGATTTACAGATTCTGAATTTAAAACACTTGGTGCTGCTTTAAACAGCAGAAAAACTATATTCTGCTGTTTGGGGTTTTTTTAACTTGGTTCAGGGACCCACTGTATTTCGTTCGTTCACAAATAGTATCAGGCAATAGAAGTATCATGAGTGAATCTACCCTTTCATTATCACAAAAGGCTGTGTAATTTAATTTGCATTGCATGAATTCAACAAGGATAAATATTTAGGTGCTTTTCAGCTTTCAGCACAGTGATGAAATCTCTAGTAAAAAAACTCAACCTGGTGGACAGCCGCTGTTTTCCTGAAAGATTTGTCCCAGCAACAGAGACCAGATAACCTACAGACATGTTGCACAGCACGGCTAATACGCAGCAAGGCAATCGAGTTCCTGGATATGTGCTACCTGTCTTATCTCTCTTTGGATCATCATCATTTTCATGGCTTTTCCTGGCTCACCTGAAGTAGAGCAGCTGGGCAGTTGGCATGCTCTGTACCTTGCACAGCAGTGGCCCAGGTACAGCTTTGCCTTGTGTTGTGCAGATGTTGGATTCCTAATTTTCCAGTCAGCTGGCAGCAGAGAAGCTGCTGAGGAGCCATGGTAGAACTGACAGGAAAAGAGGGCTATTTACCCTTTTTCCTACCCCCCGCCTTTGCCTCCTTTCTATTTGATTATGTGCCCATTTGCAAAGCTGGGCTCTTGGGCAAAGGGCTTGGATTACAAACAGCTTGACAGTGACACTAATTTAATATGCCTGCAACCTCATCCTGTGCCTGTAAGGTCACCTGTTACATCTAGGAGTTATGATGGAATATTTGTCTGATAGCTTATTCAACTTGTGAGGCATCACTTGGTAATGGGTCCCGACTGGCTGAACAAAGTCTTAGCCATCCTATTCCAGAAGGTAGAATAGGGCCCAGTCAAAAAATTATTACTTGTACTTTTTGGTACCAGATTTCAGATAGCTTAAGTGGAAATGCAGCCATAGATTAATACTCTTTATTACTAAATTCAGTGTTCTGTGAACACTTCAGATTGTCGTCCTGCTTTTCTTTCATAGGGATTATCAGAGCACAAGAGCTTGATGACAAAATAAATAAATATTTGCACTGAAGAAAATTTTAATAACCTACTCTCTTCGTACCTTTCATACTTTTTGTACTCTACATTGTCATTAATCCTCCTAAATTGTATGGGCTACAGAAATAACACTCTTATAAGTTTTCTTCAACATTTATACTACCATGGTTGTATTATTTCTATTACAGCTTATCCTTTCTTGAACTCAGATCCTAACTTCCTGTATTGGGTTTTCTGTGAGGGGTTTTTGGTTGTGTCTTTGGTAACGGGGGAAGGGCTATGGAG
>NW_010165768.1:58036-81932 GCF_000695765.1 Mesitornis unicolor | reverse complement strand
GCGGAGAAAAGAATGGGGCCCGAGGAGAACAACTTTGAAGAACACCAAGGTTGGTTGAAGGAAAGAAAGGAGAGGGAGGAGGAGGAGGATGCAGATCCCAGGTTCCGCTTTTGCAACCCGTGACGAGAGCCAGGTTGCCTGGCCTGCAGCCCATAGAGTTCAGCGATGGGGCAGGGCCACATGAGCAGTGGCTGCCCCTGAAGAAGGTGTGACTTAGGGCAGTGTGTGCTGAAGCAGTTCATGTGTGAGGGAACTGGGACCATGGGCAGACCCATATTGGACTTTTGAGGACTTTTTCCCCTATGGAAAGGGGGCCACGTGGAAGCAGAGAGAGAGGCTGGGCGGAGTCTTCTTACTCCTGAGGAGCACATGGCGCGAAAACCGACTGCAACCTCCCATTCCTATCCCCCTGTGCCTCAAGGTAGGGGGAGGTGAAGAAACCGGGAACAAAAGCTGAGCCCGGGAAGAAGGGAGAGGTGGGGCAAAGGGGTTTTGACTTTAAGATCTGGTTGTATCTCCCATTGTTCTACTCTGATGTTGGTAACAAATTAAAATTGTTTTGTTTTTATTCCTTATGATGAGTCTGTCTTTTGCCTGTGACCCTTTTTAAGTGGTGAGAAGACCTCCCCATCCTCATTTTGACTAGCCCTTTTTGGGGCATGGTGGTGCTCGGTTATGCACTGGGCCTAAACCACGACACTTCCACACTTCTCCTGAGCAACAGAAATACTCCAATTAAGCAAAAGTATTAAGTTTTGAGTTCATAATCAGCAAATAAGATCACTGTAGCCTTTAAATAAGTAAATTACTTTAGGTGATAGGCTATTCAACATGCTTATAGCTGATTTGTAGACAAAATGTTTGGCGGCCTAAGTTTTCCCTGCTTTCCCTCCTTCCCTACCGCTCTCTCTTATTTTATTTTAAAATAAAGTCAACAAAAACAACCCTCAAATAGTAATAAAATGTTTTTTATTGCATGTCCAAACTGATTGCTGAGAGTGGTGTATGGACTGACCTGTGTCCATGCTAGTAAGCTTGCTTTGCTTTCAGAGCAGGTTGGGTCCATGCAGTCTGGAAGGGTGCTAGCACACGACTGTTCTCAGACCATGTTTTGGAGTCTTTTAAGTTTATACTAGTTAGCCTGGGCCAAATGCTTGCAAGGGTGTGTGATAAGAATGGATTAATATCTGTCAATGGGAATCTTGCTTGCAATTCTTTAATTTACTAAGGTAAGACATGACTCACGTGTGTCAAGGCCTTTTGGGCAGTCACATAAGTACACGTTCATCTCACCAACTACACTTGCACAAGTGGCCATTTTGTTCCCCAAAACCCCTCCTGTACTCAGTGTAGAACATCGGCACCTCCAGATGGGTGGTGACACCATGGCAGTGCCTATGAACTGTACAGATTGTGTCTCATGTTAATGATAAAGAAAAATCTAGGCCCAAACTCAAAGACTTAAAAAAAAATAAAATGTCAGATCTCAAACCATACTGTTTTCTTATTTCTGGGTTGATCCCCATAGCAATTGAGGAAGCTGGATTGGAAGTTCTGTGGCTTGAAAACCTTCTGATTTTCTGTTTTCACATTATTAGTTCTTATTTTTATTTAATAGGATATCTACTTAACTCTGTTTTGTCTGATAATGGCATTTTGAAGGAAAACATATGGATAACTTTTTCTTTCCTTCTGATTTACTTCAGAAAAGGCCCAAAATGTAACACTCACCCACATCCGATATTTGAATCTTCCCATTCTATGTATTACTTTTTCCTAGATAGCATTTTTCAGTTACATGTCCATTTTATGCTTTCAACGTTAGGGGAATCCACCACACTTTCATTTCTAAATTCTGAGTATTTGAACCCTTTTTGAATTTCAATCTTAGATATAATAAGAGAAGGACAAAAAGAGAGACTCTTAAGGGCAGTTTTTTAACCTCCAGAAAGTCTCAGAAATATCATGCTCTCTGTCTGCTCCAAAGCCCAATCTCTAATTTCAGCATGCTCACAGTAAATTAGAAGCCTATTAAGTAAATGACAGATAGTTTTTGAGGGTTTTTTCTTTTGCCAGAGTTTACAGCTGTAGCGAACAGTTTGATGCAGCTCTAATTTCTAATTATGACATACTGGGATTGGAGGAGGTTGTCAGTTTTGCTTGTTCCTTGGTGAGAGACAGAATGATTTCATACTTTGAGCTGCCAACCAATTCATCCTCCTCTATTGCAAAGCTAAGAATAATCACTGCATATTACTTGATAAACAGATGTGATCAACATTTCAGAATTGCTGCTAGCTTCTCATCCACATGACCAACCAATAGCCCAAGAAAATAAATACTAGCCCCATTCAAGATATGCACTTACCAATTTTTTTTTATTTTGGGGAATGAACTCAATGAGCCTTATTGTAATCTGTTTCTGTAATGGGCAGGTTATTTAGGATAAATGTGTCTTTTTCTGTGTTCAGCTTCTACGGAATCAGTTATTGCAAAGACAAGGTGGGACAGAAGGATTTGATGTGTGGCTTGCCTTAAACAAAAACTGAAATTGCTAAAGTGTTTACAGGGCACTTCTTAAGTCAGAAGTGAACCTAAGGTTAGAAGAGGGATGCTAAAGCAAGAACAGTTTTGTTTGCTAATGCAAACAGATTTGGGGGTAAACTATTGAAACTAACAAGTGTATTTAATTCCCTTCAAACATGGAGGGCTAAAGGCTGAAAGTATATAAAGGGGACTCTTGAAGTGGACCAGCTGCCCAGGCCTTTTAAGTAGTCTGTACCAGCATCTTCCCCCATTTGTCCTGCTGATTATTGCTTGATTGATGAGCTGGTGTGTGCAAAGTGACCACCTGAAAGTTCTGCAGGCTTTAAGAGCTTGGTCAGTGTGTATTTGACCCTTAGAGGCCATGGATCAAATATCAGGGTTATATGCATTTCAATAACTTTGTTTTGATACTTGAAGGGGAAAAAAATTATTCACACTAGGGGGAACGAAGGAGATTAAATATTTATGCTTGAGAGCATCTCTGAAAGGATCTCAAGTGACTGCTGTCACCAGCCTCCTGGTCAACTTTTCTTAGCTTGACCCCCTTCGTCTTTTCATCTCAGAAGGGTAAAATATATATTATTGTGAAGAAGAATAGCAGAAAAGCTTTTGTAGCAGACTGTGAAGGGATTTTCAGTGAGTGGCCCCTTTTGAGGGAGGAATGGGGGTTTCCTGAGAAATGGGTATTCCACACTGTAACCTGACTCAACAAGGCTCCAAGGTGGCCAATAATTACCCAGAACAGAGCAGAAGTTTCATTTTCTGCAACTTCACACACAGCAGATTAAATAAAAGAAGCCTATCAGCTTGCCCCATCTGGAAATAAAAATTAAGGGAAGAAATTGGGAAATATTAAAGCAGTTCTTATGTAATTAACACTTTTTTTTCCCCCTAAAAAATTATCTTTTCTCAAACAATTTTTGTGATATGAAAAGATTAAAAAAGGAAACAAAAATGTTCATATGTGAATATCATATTTCTTGTGATGTGAAAATGATCTCACCTGCAAATTTCAGAACATTGATACTGAAATTCATTTTATTGGAATTTGCTGAATGATTACCCATTTAAATACCTTTAGTATGTATGCTAAGAACAATGCATGTATTTAAGAAAATCCTTAAATTTACTGAGATTTATTTTTCAAAGTTCAGTGTTTGAAGATGATCTCTTATATTGCAGTGAGTGAAAACATATGCTTATACAAAAAAGCATTTCAGCAGCAGCATACATTTCACTCTAATTTTGCAGAAGCAAAATTAGATCACATCTTACGACTAAGAGTAAAACAGATTGCTACATAAGACATGTAATCCTCACTTTCATATACATTTTAATATGGTGTGCATCAATGCAAAAACAATTCATTCTGTAGAGGTTGTGTGTATGTAGATATTTAATCCGCACACTTAAGTAGAACTGAGATATTAACACAAATGTCGCACGCACAACTCCCCTCTTGCTCATCATTCCCCTCCCTCACCCCACCAAAAAAACCCCAGCCCCTAAGCCAGAATGAGGACAAGATTCCTGTGTAACAACATTATTCTGGGAAGAAAGCTAATGTCATTGGTTACTTGTGGAAATAAAAGTAATGGTGTGGTTGAATTTCATCCCTCTTTATTTTGACTTGAGCACTGTATACCCCTGTACTGGGTGTGCCAGCTGGCTGTGAAGGGCGATCCACCCGTATGCAATGCATTGCAGAAGTCTGTGCCAACAATTAACCTGATACTAATTTAGGAAACTGCTTGCAATTTGAGTAGATGGAAGATTCAAAGGTCCACTTGCATCAAAGGGTTTATGGATACTTTATTAGTTAAACATCCTTCTTGTTTAAAATCTGTGTGGAATAGGCTGAATTTGTTTTCCAGGCCTTAAGTCATTTTTATGACTCTTTTCTGAACCTTTTCAAATTGATCAGCCTACTTTTGAAGTGGATTTAACAGAATATACTGCTAATGGCCTGCCAAAACATAAGTAATGTCCCTTGACTACTTATTTTTAAACCCTACCTTTTTTTCCCCTCTCCCTTCCTCTGTATTTTACATAGAGAATTTGCATTTCCCATTGGAGTCATGCAGATGAACAGAGCATATTTCTATTATGACCAACTATTGTTTAATATGAACTCCAGATAATTTTCAGTATTTTCTTCCAAGTTTACATTTTTCAAAAACTGATAGGATTGTGTGCCAAAATTTACTAAGTCCATATTAGTAGTTCCTATGATCCCTTAGCCAATTCGTATAAGGCTTTGAGATGAAATTTGTGTAGGACTTCAAATTTTAAGATATTTACTTCTAGTTAGAACTTGTTAACACTTAGAAAAAGGAAAAGAGAAAATATTGCCTTATTTTATAAGACTTTATAAGACTTATTTTATAAGACACTGCTTTTTTCTGTTTGTTTTTTTTTTAAAAAAAACAACAACACAGAAGCACACACATTTACAATCCAGATTGCTGCCTTTTCTGCACTCAGGTAGGGAAATTTCCCATCGCTTTCTATAACAGTGTATTCCACTATTGTGTCCTATATAATATCAAAATGCTGTGCTGCAATTACTGTTTTAATTCCTCTCTTTCTTTCTGCCTCTCTCTCCATTTCTGGTATCTTTTAAAATGCTACTATTTCACCTTTTATTTGATGGGATAATTTTAAATGAAATAGACTTCCTGAAAGATTACAACATTATGCAGTTTGAAAGCCCAATGTTGCAAAATCAGTTTCCAGTTATACCATCATTACATATCTGTTTTACCTTTCCCACTCTATTCTACTCATAGCTGCTTTCAGCTTTGACAATTCTCCCTTCTGAACTACCACACATGGTTCTACTTTACAGTTGTACTTACATCCACATATACTGTTGGACAGTAATGTATTTTGTGCGTAGATCACTACAGATTATTTCTTTAATATATGCTTTCCTTAGCCTTCAGGAGTTATTTTCCTTGGCTTCTTAATTTATGATGTATCAACTTATACTAAATCATGACCTTGCTTGACACAATGCATCATAAATGTTGAACTCTTTAAATGACTGTTTGTGGAATTATCAATTCGGATAATCTTTCTCGAACTGAGAAGAAATTAGCACAGAATGAATTCTTAAGACTCTTTAACATTTAAATCTAATTCAACAAGGGGCCAATATGCTTTGACATATAAATATCTAACACAGTCCTCCAAGTCAGGGTATTACTGCATGGAAGATGTAATAAATTCACATATAAGTGTCCCAAGAACATGCAGCGTTGCAAAGCAAGTATCTTCTGCTGATATAAAATTCTCAGTGTAGTTACTAAGATGGATGACGGTTTATTACACTTGTCATGAAGTCCAATACAACGGGTTGTGTTTGAATTAGACCTTGTACTTGTGAACATCTGATGCTGAAAAAAACCCTTTTGTCTTTTAGGTAGTCATGGCTCAAAGGCCCGAACCATATGATTTGCAAATGAAAATGCTAATGTTTGTTGTGTTGAGCTGCAAGCTACTGACTCAACACAGACCATCAGGATGTCCATATGGGCTTTCTCATTTCTATGGTCTGAATTCAGTCCAGACCTGTAATGACAACAAGTGCTGACTATTGCAAGCATGCATGCTATTATCAGTTTGATTATGAATTTTGCTAGGTTAGATATTGTCTCTAGAATGATGTATGCCACCAGACAGACACTTTACCCTTGTGAGGAGAGAAAACAGCTTCACATTGTCACTGCTTCACATCAGGGCAAGGAGAGACTGTAACTTGACCTGTTCAAATCAGTGCAAAAGTCATTGACTGACTGGGTCAATGTATTTTATCTTTAAAAACCGCATGCAGAAAGCTACAGCTAGAAGCATTCAAATGGTGTATGTTTTATTATTTTGCTCAATTACGTGAACGAAATCCATCCTTTCTGCAAGAGTTCTGCTTCTCATAGATGTCCCCATTGGAGGACCAGCCTGCCATCTTCTCTGCACTTGTATGTTTAGGGCCAAGTTACATGTTTTGCCTTACGAGTTACTATGTTTCTCCTGTTGCAAGGATAATTTCAGCATTCTTTATCTAATTAGTCCCATAATTGCCCTTATGTTGCATCAGCACAATTGTTAGCTCAGTCCTTGCCCAATCAACAATCTATAGAAGAAGAAATCGTCTCTTTTTGGGCAGATGTGTTCCCTGAGCTACCTTTCAATGTATCACAGCTGTGTGGCCCAATGGAGCCAGTGGTCAGAAGTGAGGAACTGGTGGTGGTGGTGACAGCAGACTTCTTAAACAGGGTTATGCAGTGTTGCTATTAAATGTGTAACCTCAGCCTGAATAAATGTAGAGGCCCATGGAAAAGGTGCTACATATCCCACTTAAAATAACTTCAAATAGCATTCTGAAAAAGTCTTCAGTTTCTCTGGTCATCCTGCACTTCTCCAGGTATTTGCTGTCTGGAAATATGGAGGATATTTTAGATGCCAATGAAATGTATTGCTCCCAGTGAAATGCATTAACAACATTACACAGCAATTTTTAGGAGCTGGAAGAGTGACTTATCCAATTGAGACTACAGAGAGAATTTCAACAGGCACAGTGTAATCACCCAGGCTGGAGTTTGGCCAGGACACCAGGATTAACACTCAGAGGCATGCTGCAAGGGCTTTGGGAATGAATCTTCTTTAAACTTGGATTTCATCTGGAAAATAGCAAACTTCTGCAGCCCTGTCACTCAGGTCTGCTCAGAGGAAAGAGAGCTGCCGGATGAATCATTGGCTCTGCTTCCTGCTTTAGCAGGACTTTCCTTGGCAGTTTGACTGAAGTACTGAGTCTAAAACTACTAAGTGAATGAAATGGAGAGGACATAGGCCAAGGCAGCATAAAGTACAGGTTAAAATCCTTCATATCACTTCTTATTTACATGCAGTTTTTTTAGATAGAGGATGAATAAGTTAATTCACTGAACATACTGAATGCTTTTTAGTTATAACACAGAGGGAACGCTGAAGTAGTGGCACTGTTTCTTGATCCAGTAGGAATGTGCTGAAATACTGAACTGGAGCAGAGTCAATGTTTGGTATGTTTGTTGATGACTATTTTCAAGGTTTTCTTCAATGTTGCATATATATTACACAAAGCAATATATGCATGCAGAAAGTGGATTGCCCAAAACTGCAGACATTTGTGCCCATGTATCAGGATCTTAGCTATCTAATTTTGTACTTCCAGTTGAAGGCAGTAGCTTTGAACTGTCTTTAGTATTCCCAGTAAGATATGTGTTACAGACAAAATTTTACATCTACATCTACATCTACAAAATTTTCCAGGAGAAAACTCTTGTCTTCTGTGCTGTGATGCAGAAATCTTCTGAAAAGAATCCTTTATTTGGTTGGGGAGGGTCTGGTGGTAGGTTTTTTAATATTTTATTTTATGTACAATGGCATGTTTAATGAGAAGCATGTATTGTCACACCTTTAGGGGCACAACTTATCAATATAAGCAAATACTGCTGCCAGGTAGGACTCGTAGTGATAGGAACTTTCTCCCCACCCTCCTGCATTCCTCAGAAGCTCAGGAACACACAAAGACATACGCAAGCTGAGTCTGCCCATGAGGTCTGTATACGATTAGGCAGAATAGGATTGAATTGTTCTGGGAAAAGAATATACATTTATTACATTAGATACCAGTTCAAGTGAATAATCTGGGCTGAAGTAGTGGCACTGTTTCCTGAGGCATTGCTTCGAGTATATACCATGCAAGAAAAACACAGATTCCTTGTTTCTGAGATCGTGTTTTCACTTGCATAGGCATTGTGACTGGAGCTTGCTTGGCTTCTTTGTGCTAGCTACTGTATAAGCATATATTGAATGATGTCTGCTGCATTGTGTGATGCAAAGTAGGATATCAGATCTCATTTGGATATAACATTTGAATGGCATTTTTTCTGGCCTAATTTACCCACCTGAGAAGTTCCTTGTTTGGAGTTGGCACAAGCATCCCTTTCCACCACTATATTGTATCATCCCTAAAGAGACTGTCTGTGCCATATGGGACTCTCCTTCTGGTGTTTGTGCTCCAAGTATGAGAAAGTACTACACTATTTTCTCTGTCTGATGGTAAATTACAATGTTTTAATGACATCCACCACATGTGATAAATCTTAGAGTTGAACTACAATGCAACAAAAAGCTAGCAACTGCTGGTCCTGTACAGTGTCTTTTAACCTGTTCCATGCATTTTAACTGCAGGGAAGGAGTACCCTGAGGACGCAAACCAAAATCTTCTTAATACTAGTGCTTTAATTCCATCATAGTCAAATGCTAGCTTGGACAACAAGTTTATACATGCTTACGTGCTTTTTATCAGGGCTTAAGTACTGGCTGGTGCTATGCTACATGCTTGACTATGGTACCCACTGGCCAATAAATAAAGGTTAAGTCTTCATCTGTGTACTTGTAATCTTTCATCTCATACTTGTTTACAGCTGCTAATTCCACTTATGTGTCTGTGTTGTAATGCTACATTATCACACACCTGAGACCATCATGCATTGTGATCTGTTACCATTCACTGCAGGAAAATTTCACCCTTCAAATTCACTAGCTAGGTTTATTTCAGCTGCCTGAGATTTGCTGTTATGTGTACAAACCAAAATGTTTATGGGCCTTATAAGGGCAGAACACTGAATGTTTGTCACTAATTTGTTTCATCATGTTTCAAGCTAGAGAAATTTGACAAAGCTGCTAAATTGAACTGAGTCAGAGCTTCATCATTCCTGCAGGATTCTTTTGTGAACAGAGGCTTTTAAACAGTTTACAATGTAATCATGGCAACAGTGGAAAATCTTCTGGTTTAAAGAAAAAAAAAAACACAACAAAAAGGAATAAAAATGCTAAACACTTGAGCAGAAAGTAAGCCTCCCCATGTGCAAAGTAAATTATTTAGTGATGTTCTCTTCACGTTAAATGAGGCAGGAGATCACAAACTAAAAAACACTTAAATATGATTTTAAAATTAATTATGCTTCACCCCCATAATAGTATTTAAATTACATTTAAATTGGTTATGCATGCATTGGGTTTGTTACATAGTAAATGCATTTTTGTTTGGAATCTAAGTGGAGCCAGGCTTCATTTGTGAGATAAGCACAGTGTGATCATTGAGTTCAACATGAAGCACATAGAAGAAAGTGTCACCAGAATCAGAAGCATATAGCATGGTAACTTCACATGGTTATGTGAAGAATGTTAGTTCTATTGTGTCAAACACCTTTTTTGTTTGTTTTCTATGCTGCACTATTGCTGTAAGCTATTTAAAGCTAATGATATTCAATGTAAATTTTGCTGAAGCAAAATACTGGGTTTTAGTCTATGATCAGACTGAGAACATTGAAATAGTCCATGGAAATCCACAGTTATGAAGTAATGCCAGCCTTCATCACAATAGTCTCTGCCTAGTGAAGAGGAAACTTCAGCTTTCCATTGGCAAAGCTTTTCTTCTGCAATAGAGGTACTCCAACTATTTGCCTCACTACTTTTTCACTAATGAAGGTGAAAGCCCAGCAGTCCTGATCAAGAGACAGAGATGCATGTTACATCTAACACTTAGATATGAACCCTGGTGGATTTGATCCCAGTCAGATTTTGAGTTGAGGAGTGTGAAGGTTAAGGGGTATAGTGGTTGTGTGTGCTCGGGTGCTGTTACTACCTAACTGGTCACTAGCATTTAAATAGTCAGGACTGTAAGACGAGGTAGATTGTTGCTAAACATATAGTGAGCATCTACCATAATAGGCCCCTGGTCTTCTGTCTCTAGTAATAATAGCATATCATTTATCATATGATCTGGGTTTAAGTGTTTAGTTTCAGGAAAAAAAAATAATTTATTCTGTAAAAGAAGCTTTAAATAATTGACCTACTGTGACCACAAATTTAAAAGTATCTCTGTTACATTATCTATGCTGTACTTTTCTCTCATGTCTAATCTACATGGAAACGTTCAATCTAATAGATCGAGCCTGTGGTTTTAGTCCTGTGATAAATCTTGATCAGTGATCTCCAATGAAGATCCACTGCATATTCCAACGTTTGTATTTCACGCATTTGGGTTTCACTCTTTGTGTAAACAGTTATTTCACATTCAGTCTTCCCTGACATCCAGTCTCACTACCATACAACCTTGGAGGCACTGGAAACACACAATGTGCTCAAGGGTCTGTTTCTGGGCATACATATCTCTTCACAGATCTAGGTATTTGCATATTTCTCTGCCATGTGGGACACAAGAAAATGCACAAAATGGGCATTTTACCACAGGGCTTAATTGAGAAGACACTCATATACTTGCTGGACCAGGTCTGAGAGAAGAGAAGGGGTGTTGACTTTTTCTAATTTAATAAAATAACTCTACACAGTGTATGAGAGATGGAAATTCAGTTCCTTATCCTGCACTTCTTACTGTTTCAGGTAAAGATATTAACAGGTGAATTAAGAAAAGACTGGCTCAAATGCCTGCTGCAGGTACTTCAAGACCGTAGATTCTGGTGGTCAATAAATACCTACACCTCTCAGCTTCTGTGCCTAAATACTTTAGAGGTTGTCTCTACAACACAACTTTCTCCTTGGACTTTCCAATTAGCTTCAGGATGACTTTCATAGATCACGGTTGTAGCTGCTTGTGCAACATGGAGATAGATGGGCAGGCCCCATATTAAGCTATGAGAATCCCCATCACTAGTGTGTGTCTGGAGTCCTCTCAAAGGACTGCAGCCTCCACTAGGACATAAGGTACCTCTGGAGCATGATGCTGCAGCCGAGATCCTAAAGCGCACAGAGGATCCTGCTTCCCATTTCTGTTCATGTCTCAGAGCCTAAAATTCTGAGGGCATACCCTTGTCAGATGGGGATCTAGCCTTTAATATCCATCATGTCTTGAAACAAAACATCTGTGGCTTTGTAAGAGAAGGAAACAGGGTGTTACATGGCTGTTTTGGTGTCTTGAGGATAGGTACATACAACATCCAGCATGTGTTTTGAGGAGACAGAAATCTGAAGGTGTGCACAGATGTTGCCTATGGAGTGTCTCACCTGCCATGCCTGCCGCTTCCCCTGCAGCACCTCAAGATGTTCCAGCATTGGGTGGCACTGAAAGCAGGGGCAGGAACTTATCAACCAAAGGGGAGGCCTGGAGTGAGGAAACCTGTTTGCTCCCATGTCTGCACATTGTTCAGTGATCCCTCCCAGTGACCTTTCCCTCCAGGGGCTCCGTATGCAGGAAGTACCTCAGAGTGTTAATTATGATTGATTTGCTATGCTCTTAGATGACTGTTTATATCATCCTTTGCCCTCCATGACCTTTCTGAGACCACTCAACAGAGCACTCCCGTCTATACATTTCTATAGAAGAAGGAAAATTCTAATGATTGTTGCAAAATTGGACACATTCACTGTTATTTCTTGCAAAAATCAGTCTCAGTTGACTGACGTCAACTAAGAAGCCTGTAACTGGATTAAACAAATAATAAGTTTGAGGAATTTTGCTTAAAAGCCCAAGTAGCGCAAAAGGACATAATTTCCAATATAAAAGACAAGAAACACATATCTGATTTATGTAACCTGTATTCCATTTCTTTTGAAAGACAAAGCATTAAAATATGGACAAGTCAGTTCATAACGTGTAAAATACGTTATAATTGATGCAAGAGGGAGAGGCATTGTCTTCAATATGACTACAAAGGGCCAAGCACTTATAGTCTTTATTTTTCAACAAATAGGTGACAATCTGGCTGTTAAGAAAAAAAATATGAACACCACTGAGTATAAGATATTAGTAACAGGTAGCTAGCATTTTAGCTTTAATTATACCTGTAGAACTGATTTCTAATACTGTTTCAGAATTCTGATTTGCTGCTCTGCTTTCTTTTTTAATTTCCAGACAAATAAGTAGTTACTCTTCAGTAAAGGAGTTCTGAATATACTGAATTTCACAATCCAGACATTAAACATCTTGGTTTATCTTGATTTAGCTTGTTGAACTCTGTAGGTCTAATTTTTGTGTTGCCCTGTAGCTGTCCTTCTGTCATTCAAATAGAGAGCTTAATTTATAAATGCATTTCTGAATATTAAAAAAGTAAAATTCTGTGCCTCGACCAGTCAGGCTGCTGGCTTCTTCTCTTTAACAGTAATATGTTGTATTTATTGTTTTTTGTGACTTTCTTAAGGATATCCTATACATTCTTTGTTGTTATCCAAGAAAATCAGTTTATTGTCAAGGTAGCGTTTACCTCCCAAAATAGCCTACAGAAACTGCTGTCAGAAATGATTCCTTAACAATGACAGTGAGATTGACAGCACTTTTTTGTTGTCTTAAGATAAACACAGATAAACAATTAGTGTTTTCCATAAAGAAAAGACTGCAGTCAAAATAATAAGCATGATAACTGTATTAATTAATGTTTTAGCTATATCTCAGTACAGTTACTGTTGATCAAGATTTTAGTAGTAAAATTCGGTCTTTAGCAGTCTATAGCAACTTGAACAAATTGTGTGCCTCACAGAGGCTTTGGAATTTTTACATCTAATTTCTTTCATTTCTCCAGAATTTTGCATAAAAGTGATGGGGTTCTGCAGCCTTGTACTTTTGCCTTTAAATATATACAACCTACTTACCTAAAAGGAAAGTACTTTTGACCAAAGATTAAGCTCACATGAAAGGTTTTTATCACCATCGCGAAAGCCAAATTTTGACTCTTTTCTCTGTCCCAGGTTTCCACCTTCAGCCACTTGTTCCCTTTCTTATACAACAGTTAAAAACTCTTTTCAGCGAGGATAATCATACTGTTCATGGGATATACTGTGGACTGAAAGAGCCTCTTATTTCTTCAAGTGTACTTTGCATCCTGTAGATCTTGACTGTTGCAGTACCTTCTCTTTTTCCTTTTCTGATTAGAAACGGATCTAAGTTAACATCTTCCAGGGGAATTACTGCAGCCTTTTGAAAGAGTACATTCCTTATATGAGTTCTGAGCTTTCCTCCCACCCCCCTCAATTTTCAATCCTTTTGACTTGTACAAGCCACTGCTACAATTAAGATATAGATTGGGCGAAAAAAGTAAACTGGTGAAACGTGAATTTGAGCACAAGTTCTTGAAGGTACTTGTGGCTGGTCAGTAATACTAGGAAAAATACCATGAGCTAGATCTTAATTCCTGTGGAGCTGCACAAAAGGAACTTGCATTTGGACCCAAAGGAAACCTTCAGCTGCCATAAAAGCACTGTAGTTTCCATAACGTTAGGAAAAATATGTATATGAGGGAAAAACAATGTTAAAGGTATGTAAATCCAAGGAAAAAATAAATGCATTATGTCCTGAGAGAATTAAAGCCCAATATCATCCCAGACCTGTCTCCTCCTGACAGCAGTGTGCCTGTCAGTATTCTGGTTACCTGTAGCAGTCAAGCTACCTTGCAAAGGGTCAGGCAAGAAGTGTGGGTCTTGTCAGCTCCACCTGGCCATGGGGCATTGCAGTAACACATCGGGGCAGCAACTGTGGACTCAACCAGGCAGGGAGACACGCAGGTGGGTCCAACTGATGCTTTCTTCACTTAAAACTCATGCTTGAATCCATGCAAACAGGTAGATGACCTACGATGTCATGTAGCATCAGAAGACCAGAACAAAACTCACTGCAACCTTTCTTGCTCTGCTGACTTCGGAGGCTAACCAGCCATTCCTCTAATCTACTTCAGATATAGAGGTAAAATTTAGGCCTTTGCTAAAGCTAAAGGAAGATTTGCTAACTCGACCCATTAACTCCAAGCTTCACTTAATCTACACAGGTTGTCAGTGTCATCAGGGATGGTCTAAGGTATCCTACATGAGTTTACATCTATTGAAAAATAAAATAAAACTAACAATTTTTTTCAAGTGTGCTCATGGGATACTTCCAGATAGAAACAGAAAAACAATGTAACTGTGAAGATATATTTGGATGTGGGCTTTCCCATCTCAGGGAGAACAAAATCTAAGTTTTTACTCGGGCAAAACTTCCATTTAAGTTTCTGGGATTTTTGCCTAAGTAATCACTAAATAAGGTCTGCAGGATTTGGCTCTAAGTTTATGTTTGTTGCTGGTTTCCAATGAATGGGTTTTGCTGAGATACATCACTTCAGTATCTAGCAATTTAATTCATTTACAGAAATGTGTAAATTCCACCAAATAAGCTGTATTCAGGCAGGTTATGTTTTTTTCTATAGCCTTTGTTTGGCCTTAATAGGCAGGCTATCTCTTGCATTACTAAACAGATCGGACTCCAGGAGTATTCTCATGGGAGAGTGGAGCATAGCAGCTTCTGATAGTGAAATTCCCAGCCTCTCTCTGCCCTCTCCCTTCCTCCCCTAGGTTAAGCAGCTGTAAAAAAGCTTAAACCACTTCAGCGAGGCAGACCTGCAGTAGGGCCGCACCGTACCTGATGAATCTGTCAGTCTCCTTGCACAGCTGTTTCCAAAGGCTGACACTACATTGCTGGGCCTTAAGAGCAGTCTTGTCGGATTGCCTCTGCACTCTTTCTCCCTTAAAAAAAAAATAAAAAGAAGCCTATAAAGGTCAGATCAAGGACACTTATGCAGCAGACTGCTCAGCTCAGTCTGGGAAGCTACCTTATTACTTCTCACTTTTTACCTTGTCATTTAAAAGCAGAGTGAACTTTATACCCTATCAGAGAAAATATCTCCAGCAAATATACCTGAAGTAGATGCACTGTCAGGTATTGGGTTGGGAAGGAATCTGCAGCTTGACAAGATCCTTCCTGGAGTTGGTGCTTTATCCGCTCATATTTACTGCTGGGAACCATCGTCTTCCCAACAGCTGCCCAGCCTTTGCCTTTGGGCTATATGAACCTACTTTCAGGAACTATTTTTATTATTATTTATTATTCCTATAGTGCCATAAGTGTGCGTGATGTTTTCCAGACTGATTAAGAAGACAGTTCCCTGCTCCGAGCAATTTGCAATCTCCTTTGAACAATAGTTTACTGCTATTGCCCTCCAAGCCAAGCTCTAGTTGTATAATTATAGATAGATGGATAGAAAATGCACAAACACATATGGAGGCAGGACCACAAGAAACAGACAGAAAAATATTAATTTATTTGGTCTGACTGATTCAGTTTCTGAGGAATATACAGGTATAAACCCAGCCATGAAAACTAAAAACTTTCCTAATAGAGGAACATTTTGGGCCAGCATTGCACAGGGAGTAAATGAGAGTAATCCTCAGGAAATCAATAGGGCACTGAGTTACACAACTGGAGAATTTGCCCCTTCAATGGAAATGTTTGTGAGAATGCTGCTTTGCCTTTCTTTCTCTAACACACGTTGCTGGAGGACATGGGTTGTGTGTTTGTGTGTGCAGTGGGGGTGTTCCAGTAGTTTCAGAGTTTCTTTTGGCAAATAAGGTGGGTTGACTGAAGTCTTTAGGCAGACAGCAAAGTTTGATGTGTAGTTTTACATGAGAGAAGTTCCTGCTTTAAAACCAAAAATACACCAAAAGAGTCCCCACCAAACACTACAGATAATCTTATTTGTATCAGGAATCGCTTTTGTTCAACCTAGGGAGGAAGCAAGTTCGTCTGAGAGTTGCACTTTAATACTTTCATCTCATAATAGAAGATTTACAGGTATGGATGCAAACCAGTGTCAACTCCCTACTAGTTTAATGCAAATTAGGAGATGAATGCTCATGGGAACAATACAGAAATGCTTCCACATGACTTCCTCCCACTGAATTGCTGATATAAGGCCCCTCTACAGGGTATAATACTGAGAGCAGGGAAAATACTGAGAGCAGGAAAAAGTTTCCCCTAGCTTCATTCCCCGCCCCCCATCCTCACTTCTGAATAAAGTTATTAAAGTAGATCAGACTAATTAACAGTAGCTTATCCCTATTGATTGAACCAATCCCTGTTGTGGAGGTGCTGTAAGAATGCCTTTAATTCATTGTGAAAAACCTGCATTAGAGAGGATAGTATAGTTGGTTGTTTACTGGTTGTTCTCAGAGATTTTATCCCTTATTCTTTATAACTCATGGACATGTTGAAGCCATATGTGAAGGAATCTAAACATGCATATAGTGGTATCCTTTGTTGAATCATTTTTCCTTCATGTCTGGATATAACAGGGGGAAGTATAAAAGCAAGCACGAACCCTTACAGTGGCTCTACATATTTCTCTTTTTTTAGTCTTGAATATTTAAAATTACTAGCATAAAAATCCCCTGATGATTTAGTTTAACTAATATATTCTGAGAAAAATATGTTGAGGAATATTAGGAGAAAGCTTAGAAGCAAAACGTTCTTGTTTAAAAAAACCTTAACATTGTAAATGATGTTGTTCTAATACCACTACAATAATAACCTAATTGCTTTAGGTAACATAGATCTCTACAGCCTGCTTGTAACACTGTATTGGTTATAAATTTACACTATATTATTGCTGCTTATACTTCTGGCTGTAGGATGATACAAATGGCTGTTTATTTTCCCAACTAACAGCAGCTTATTGTGGAACAAAAGAGGAAAACCAATCTGCTTAATGGCATACTAGGCTTTTTTCCTCTTTCAAATAGTATCACTGAACTACTTGGACTCTGGAGTATTTCAGCATTTGGGTAATGTAAAACCTCTTTTCTCATCTCAGCTCAAAAGTGTAACTAAATAGATACTTTTAAAAAAAACCAAAACAAAAAAAAAACCACACAAAAACCCAGAAGAAAGCCATAAACACTATTTGCAAGCTCATTGTTTGTAACAATTTGTCATTCAGTTTACCGACCAGAACAAAAACATTATTTTTCCTGCTTTTTTTGTCTTAGTTTTTTCCGAGCTGTTATACTTAATATTTAAGCATTAAAGTCATATTTTGATGATCCTTAAATGACATACGGCTCTTCCCCTAAATTCTTTATTCTTAATCCTTCATTATTATTATTATTAATTAGGACTAGTCAAATTATGTTGCTGTCTGACAGAAGAACAACTTGACTCACAGGAATAGCCATTCAAATTCGAGACAACAATTAAATAAACGTAGTCAGCAGGATTATGTGGCTGTTGTTTTCTTGGTTTTTCATGTCTGTTGGCTGTGCTTCATGAGCAAACTGCATTCAGGATGGGGTTGCAAAGCTGCCTCTGCTCCGTAAAGGCTGAGTGTCCAGGCAAGAAGCACTTGTGAGCCCCCAGGGAAGCTGTGTGTGCCAGCCTTGTGTGTAGTCAGGAGATCACACTGGGGCTGCCGGGAAATGGCCAAAATTCAGTTATATGGTTGGGTAGTGCTAATGAGCCCTGAAGACCGATGAGACTGGTACAAGGAGCTTTACATCCTGGCTCTTGGGTCTGCACAGCCAAATGTTGCGAATGGATCATACTGTCCTGCCAGCACCAGTTTAGAGAGGGCTAATTGCTAGCAGGGTAGGTGTTCGTCATGGGGCCACCTAGTATGCATGCTTCAGCAAGATTATATACTACTGTTTAAGCTACAGTTCTTTCACTACACTAGTTGCACATTGCATTGTGGAAAAATGTTTCTGGTTCCCAAATAGGAGACAGAAAGGAATCCATGCAGTTTGCCCAACAGCTGTGCATCACAGGCTGAAATCTAGTGTTGCAGGCAAACATGCAAATAATAGAAGGGTGCCCATATGTCAGGGTAAGTGTAAAACCAATTCACAAACAAATTAGACTTTCACCTAATGAACAATACAATGAGTTGTGAAGATCTGTAAGCTTAAATGCACGCCTATTTCATTATTTACACTAGATCTAAATAGGGAGTTAATAGGTTTCTAACAGTATATAGTCAGAAGGGCTGCACAAGCCCAGAGATGTCAAACACAAGCTGCTTATATCTAGATCCTACCCTGGCATCTATTCCAGGTACTCTGAACATGATATGTTTGCTGCTGTCCACTCAGAAAACCTTGAAGCAGCACAGTGCTGGCTAAAAATTTGAGGATGTGCATTATCAAACTTGCTGAGTCTGACTGTATCGCACTGCTCTGTTCATTTCACTCTCACTGCTGCTTTATTAATTTTTGTTGTATTTGTATTAATGTGTTTAATGATAGACCGTGTTAGAAGCTTGTATTGTTTGTGGGCCACAAACTACAGTCCCTTGATGATCCTCTTTCAGTATTACATTAAGCATCTAATTTCTTTCATCTGAGGCTGCTCCTTTTTTCCTCACCCCAAGGGGAACATAATGTGTGTAATCCAGTGTTTGCGTTATAAAAAGTTCTGTCTATAGTCAGCCTGTAAAACAAGATTTATCTTAAAAAAATTAATCTTCTAATAGTTTGGTTTGACCTTCCAACCAGGCTCATGTTTAAAACACATATTGTGCCTTTTTGCAGATGAGGTATGGATTTAGACAAGGTCATGCATTTCAAAACTTATACATCCGTGATACAATTTCTGCTTCTTCTGCCAAACCCGTGAGTGTTTCAAAACTATCAAGGCCTTTGCCTAGAAGTCAGAGGAACTCTTAATGCTTTGGTTTCGTGATCGTTGTCTTTAAACAACAAAATAAAATAACCAAAAGGAGGAAAATTAATAGGCCAGAACATAATTGCTGAAAGAAAAATTAGCCGCAGCCAAGCAAAGAATGAGTGGACCACACGGCCAGCAAGAGATACTGTAAAAAAAAAAATTACCATTCACTTGACCCTTTACTAGAAGGAAACTTAGGTACTGTGTCTTTTGCACAACCTTATGCTTCCTGTTGAACATTTTAAATGGGTTGAAAGGCATAGCAGACACCTTTGCTTGGATTCATAAATAGGCTCCCACCTCATATTAAAAGCCTGAGTTTAATTTGTTTAATATTCCCACCACTAACGATGCCTATTTAAGACATCCTTTTAAAAGTTTGTAACATTAATTTAATGGAAAAAATGCCAATACTGCTCTAAGAACTCTATTAGGTTTTCTCCCTGTTAAATTAATGTTACTAACTTTTAATGGATGTTGTAATTAGATGTTATTATTAACGGGAATATTACCCAAATTAAAATCAGACCCTGAGAGAGAGACAACTTACGTTTACAAGTGCATTAAGCATTAGTATCTGGACATTATACATACAAACTGGTGGAGCCAGATGGCCTTCGCTTTGTTTTTTCCCTGTAACCTGCTACAGAACCAGGCACACATAGTTTTGTTAGCACATAATGTCTGCAAGAACAGCACAACTATTAATGCACCCACTTACAAAAGGAAGTGATGGTTTCTCCACCAGCTCTGGAGTAGGAAAGGGTAGCTCCATCTCCCAATTTCACACTCAATTTAAAGGGTCACTCTCAAACCAGACTGATTGGGTTCGGCAGCTTGAAATTGATTGTTTTGGTTGTAAAGCTTGCCTGCCTTCCTAGCCAATTTAAAAAAAAAAAAAAGGAAAAAAAAGACTGCTAAGCTACTAGCTTATTATGAGCTGGAGAGTGGTGTGAGAAGGAATGTCATGAATTCAAAGCTACTGAATCCAGTCTGTTTAGGGCACAGGGAAAATGACAAAAGTGCCGTTGTTCGTGAAAGGTGAGAGAGACAGTCCTTCCTTTTTCTTCTCTGCATTTAGTTCTGGCCCACTTCACCTGCAAAACTTCTGCCATATGCTCTTACCACACATGTATAGGTTAGGAGTTAGGTCTCAGCTGAGAACAAGCCAAACCACTTTTACCAAAATCTCACAGTTATCTCAGAAGCACCCTCCTGCCATTTTGGGAGTATTTTTTTCTTGTATTTCTGGAACAGCAGTGGACCTTACATCAGCAAGTAAGAAAATTCAAATGCTTTTGGGATTACAAGTATTTTCTGAGCTATTACCCTTGATTTTAGACTCCTGTTTATTGTTTTAGAAAAGAAGCAGCCTGGCTGTATTTAGGAAGAGAAATGTATTTCGAAATGAAACATATTTCATCAGCTTCTGTTGTGAAGAAGCTGAGCAAATATGGGCTGGAATATGTGTTGCTTTAAAAACAAGGAGTTTAAATCCAGTAATAGTTGACTGAACAATTTGATGCAGAGAAAGGAAATAAACAAGTAAAAAGGCAATTTAAGAAATTAGAGAAACTATATATGTACTTGAGGTGATGAAATATGACTTGTCCTGTCCTACAAAACATATAATACAAATCTTTAAAGGAAGTAAAAAGTAAAGATGCAGACCTTGGGTATTGCCTGTCAGTGCTGTGGTGCTCCCTTTGCACTGGCAGTTCTCTCTTCCTCTCACATCCATGAGACTGAAGGCCCAAATTTCAGTGAACGAATAAAAAGGGTTGGGGTTTTTTTAGCATTTTGATTGCTTGCTAGACCTACATAGTGGCAGCAGTTATTATTTTGGAATGTGTTGCTGCTGGCTCAGAGTTGAATCTACGCGAATAAGGATAAAGCTAATCAGTTATTTTCCTTTATAACTACTTATTGACAAAATATAGTATATGTTTTCCAAGATGCAAAAGGGTTGTATATTTCAATATGTATTTTCAGAGGAAAAAATAAAAGCCAGGAATAAGCATTTCCTTTTTCTGTTTGGGTTGGTCTTTTGTCTTTTCTTGGCTCCACCACCCTGTTCTTTTAGTGAACAAAACAAAAACCATGTAGTGGGAGAAAATGGAGAAACAGCACATGAACAACTCACTCTCCCTGGTGAAAGAGATTTTACTTTTAGATTACTTAGTCTTTCCTTTAAAAAAAGAAAATTATTATCAGGAAAACAATTCCTAGTTAAACCAGAGGGAGGAAAAACCCAAGTGCTAATGTCAAGAAAGTGTATTTATATCATAGACATCCTGTCAGAAAAAGAAATACTGATATCACAGCCAGGAGTTCCTTAGTACTTGCCATTGTAAGCCTGGCAGCCATTTTAGTGCCAAACCATGACCCTTAGCTCCCTCTCCCCTCCACATCACTCCCATATCAAGGAAACGTTTCCTTTTTACAGTAATCAGCATCTTCCCCTGGCAAACTTAAGAAGTATGTACTGATGCTGTCCTGCAGTGGCCTTGAAAACATGTGACAAAGCTGAAACTTTTTTAAGTGACAAGAAATTCTGAAGGAAAATTTCACAGACAGCAGCAGTTTCCACAGTTCCTTGACCACTAGCACTGCCAAATGCCCATGGACATAAATATACTTTATGCAAATAAAGTGTTTCTGAAAAGGGGCTACACCTTTAGTCGAGTTCTAAAGCCAAAATCAAAGCAATAAAGTTACAGCAGTCTTATCTTAATCACCCTTGTATTAATGTCATAGTAAATGGGGTGCTCTTGCTGCTTCATAATAAGGAGGTTATCCATGGATATCTACAAGACAAAATTTAGTTTAATCCTCTGTAGCTATTTCATATTATTATTTTAGTCACAACTATTAAATAAATCACTAAACAGATGTAAATTGAACAGCATTCAGAAATCAGCCTGGAGCAAAAAAACAGGTCTTTTAATATATTTTTTAACTTCCATCTCTCAAGTGTCTGTTTTTTTCTATGAATAGTGTGCCAAAGGATTCTTCAAATGCCAAATACTACATAGTCATAAATGCTCAACAGGAAAAGTGCTTCTGCATTCACATTATGGGCTTTATCTTTGCTGCTGCTGTGTTTTGGCTTCCTATCATTGGCAGGCTGGCAGATGTGAGAGCAAATACAATGGATGTTTTGAGGAATGAGGTAATAATATTATTATTATTATTATACAAATAATTATATTTTTACATCAATAATAAATATATTATTCTAGAATGAACTCTGTCGTCAATAAATTGTGCACACTTTGAAAGGTTCAGGGAGTACAAGAGAAAGAATCAACACCACCCTTTGCTATGACATTTCTGTCTTGGAATATAAACTAGAAAACCCTGTGCTGTGGTATTAGTTTGGCTGCATAAACAAATTTTTCATCAGTCCTTCATCCTTTATGCTACAGGATATAAATGCTTATTTTTATTTTTTTTTTCCCTCCTAACATTATACCTGACCAAGCTACTCCAAGAGTGGCCACCCCCCAGACTGCAGGCTGGATGCAGATTGCTTGAGGCGATGCTCCACATGCTCCTCCTGTCTTTTTCCAAGAGCCTCACACAGGCTGTGATGGACTAGGCTCTGCATCAAACCACATTATCAGAAGCACATTCCATACTGTGGCCTTTAGGGATGTGTGAACTCCCTCAGTCTTCATGTGGTCAAATATGCTTCTTTATCATAAGAAAGTAGGCTCCCCTAGGTAGGCAGTATTGCTTCCATCCACATGATGGGAGTGGAGTGTAGATACAGCCTGGATTTCTCCTGGTGACAGCAGTGGGGACGTATCTGTCACAGTAGCCTCTCTGAAATGCAGATACACCCTTGTGATGGGCACCTGGCATGTGAACTGCAGCGACCTGGTTTTTGGCCATGTGATGAATGAGCATCCTATTACACGATCGCGGTATGCATGGCAAAAGGGTCCACACTGAGGTCTGTTGGGCATCTCTGAACTTTGCAAAGTTTGCAATATTCTTAATGTGAATACAGGCTGGTTTTTCTCCCTTCTACACCTTACAGGGGAAGAGAAAAACAGAAAGTGATGGAAAAGGGAAAAACCTTACAATAGGGGGCTTCCGCTCTTTTTACGTTCACTTCCAAATGACAAGCTGTCTGCAAATCTTTTGCCATGCTTTTTACTTCCTCTAGTTGTCTATCCCCAGTGCGAGGAGAGAAAGATTTACGTGGTTTTTAAAGTAAAACTAGATAAATTTCTTTAAACTGGGTGACCTCTGACCCTACCTCAACTTATCCCTCCCCTTTTCACTCAAAGCCAAATTCCTGTTGACTTGAATGAGAGCAGGATCAACTCCTCAGTTAATCATGTCTGTTAATATTATGTGACATATTAGATTGCAAGTAAAATGCACGAAGATCAAAAAGGAGCTAGTCAGCACGGGTAAAGGAAAAGGCATTGACGTGTAGAAATCGGTGTGACTGGAGCATCCCCCTCATTTGTGTCCAGGCTCGGAAGGCGTGGGAGGAGGTGATTTCTCAGAATTGATGCTATGCAGACCCCTTTCCCCACATCCTCCATTCACACGGATTCAGTGAGAGGACATGTGCAGGGCTTCAGGGCTGCCTCTTGGACTACCAGGCATTCCCTGCCAAGGGTCAGCAGCTAACAGCTACAGCTCGGAACGCGTAGGGAGATATCATCCAAGGCATGACAGTATGAGCCAAAGCTAATAAACACACCAGTATCTGAAAAGGATCCCATGTCACTGATGCTCCAACTTAAATTGTGTCTAGAAAAAATAAAAACACTGGTGAACATTCTCATTTTAAACCTACAGCATTCC